>NC_081800.1:16034867-16134867 GCF_963082965.1 Carassius carassius
ATATTGTGTTAACGTCTCATACAATCCATAGTAATCTAAGACATTCACGCACCATCCATCTACAGCTCTAACAGTATTTGTTTCTTTACAGAACCATCTTCTCATCATGAGAGCGAAGGTAAGTACTTTTTTTTATTCATACATGATAAATAGATTCTCGTTGTCTGGCTAGTCTTGATAGCATCTTGGTCGCTAATGCAAGTATTTATTATACTAACTTAGTAGTTTGTTGGGATTTAGTTGAATATTTTAAGTTTACTTTTAACTATGTGAAGTAAAATACCTAAGACTCTATTTTTTTTATTTTCTTATTTGGTACGTTAGTGTTCTGTAACATTACTCGAGGCCTACTGTGCTAGCCCGCTAACGCACTTTGTCGCAGGGAATATTGTAACCACGCTTGCAGTTGCTGCAAGTTACACCATTATCATTAATATTGACTTAAAGACACTTAACACTTTTGTAATATACCATGTTAAGTATTTATTGCCTTCTGGTTTCTTAAAACTATTTAGTCTGAACGACCATTTTGTGTAGTGAAGTGGCGCTAGTTGCTAATGCACATGTGTAGTTTTGAATTCCTATATATAAACTATTTAATTCCCTTTATTAATGGTTTACTCCTACAGTGGCGAAAGAAGCGTATGCGCAGGTACGTTTGTAAACCTAGGTGCTACATGCATTTTGTATTGCAATGGACGTTAAGTGACTGAATCCATGTGATTTTTAGGCTGAAGCGTAAAAGGAGAAAGATGAGGCAGAGGTCAAAGTAAACTGGACCCTGTTCGCTGAAGCTGAGAGTGCTCTTCCACTTCAATTTTCTCTGCAAGAGTCCGCTGGAAGCCCAACTGAAGCTCTACTCCACCATCTGAGGTCTGCTTCTGAATGAGGATTTGGTTTTCCATCACCTGGTTCTGCAGAAGCATCCTGGTCTTGACCATGTGAACTGTTTTGGACATTCCTTAGACCTGTCAGCTCAGCAAGTTTAATGTCTTTAATAAATCTTTTTGGTTTAAATACTTTTGTCTGACTTGTTCTTTTGTATGATCTAACTGGGTTCTGTTCATGCTGAATGAGTAATCTCAAACCGAGGTATTTGCAGGAGCAATTGTTGAAATGCACTCTGTAGTGACCATCGTGACATTTGCACCACTCCTGCCAGCAACAAGACTCAAACCTGTGACCTTTGGGTTACAAGTCAAACTCTTAACCATTAGGCCACAGCTGCCCAGGGCTAGAGGGCTTCCATTGATGCCATTGCTACTATTGTATATTTGTGCATGCTGCTCTTTCCCATTCAAAGTTAATCTTGAAAGGATTATGCGGTGTTTGAATTTTAGAGCATCTTATTTTAGTCTTAACATTTAGCTTTTAAATCTTGTTAGTTCTAGACCGGGACTTTTTTTTTTTTTATATAATAGTGTTCTGTAACCCTAGACTTGGCAAGAATTATACTCGCCATGTCTTAAGTGTCCACATGATCGGAGAAAACACCCAGTAAATAAAGGAGTGTAGTCAAGTTGCAAACTTGCAGAAACCAGTAACTGGACCGCAGCTATTAACATTTTAAAATCCGGGTTTTAGTGTTCATTTTATTTGCATACAAGCTCTTTGAACTAATTGAGTGTAAATACTGAATTGATTCTAAGCTTTATCGGTTGCATAAACTGCTTAGACTAGTCTTGAAAGGAGCCATCTCTAGTTTTCTTCTAGATCGGCTCAAATTTAATCAGAAAAGTGAGACTTATCTTTTGGCTAACTGCTAGTTGGTCATACTGGTTCTTAAATACGGTTTTTAGCCTTCAGTGGTTTGGCAGCAATGCAGGTTTTCCGTAATTTAGTCGGAGTTAATGCACAAATGTTCATTTGCAATAGCTTACCCCTCATTAAACAAAATGCTTTTTCTGCACCATTAGTTTTTTGCGTGTAAAGTGCACCGCACTGGTTGTCACAAGACGGTATGTAAACACCCATTAAATGTATGCTGGAAGCTTATATATATATATATGTATATAATTTTTATGTAACGTTACAGCATGTAAAAAAAAAAATCCGTGTTCATGCCTTCAGCCTTTTATGTTGGTCACAGCATAACATAACGGTTTCTTAATTGATTGCTGAATGATGCGTTCTTCCAAAAGACCGTAACGATATGAATGATCCCAACCAGACATAAGGTTCTCGGTTTGGGTTTAAGAAGAATCTACGTTAGCAGGACTGAAGCGTTCAAAACACGCCCCTACACGCCCATCTTATAAACAAAATCTACAACTTTCCGCTGCAAATGAGCGGACGTAGGTGCTGTGTTTGGTAGAGTGATCGAATAATGAGTCATTTTTTTGTTCTTATTTAATCATACGTGTACAGCACCTGTTCGTTTTGAGCGGTATAGAGTGGATTTGTAGTGTCTAGGTTGAAACCGCTCACAGAAGAAAGGATCTGATGCAGAAAGAGCCGATGTCATCTGATGATGCGGGTCCGAGCGCGGGTGTCTCTCCGGAGGCTGAGGACTCTCCTCCGCCGCGGGACTCCGCTGGAAAACACGCCGTGACAGTTCTCTGGTCTTTTGGAAAGTGCCTCGGCGCCTTACTGCCGGTCTACCTGGCTGGATATTTCGGATTCAGTATCAGTGTAGTTTTGCTTGGTCTCGTGGTTTATATTGGATGGAAACACAGTCGAGATGAAAAACAAGCGCGACTGCAAAGCGCGATGTATTTTGTGGAGAATGAGCAGGTTGTCACCGCTACACGGGTGTTCAGAAGTAGACGGGAATTACCGGCATGGGTAAGGGACTTTATACCATAAATGGATGGCATCATTCAGATTTGTCAGCAGTTCAGCACCACCACAGACATTCAATTGCATTTGGAGATCTGTAATTCAGATAATCAATTCACTTCTGACTGCTGACTAATGTGCATTAATAACTAGTTACTACTATTCCAATAACAAGTAAATATTCCATTTGTCACTGGTATCAAATTGCATTTACCATAGTAGTTTCTGGGGTCTGTGGTTCAGTTAACAATTTTTTTACTCCTGATTACTGACCAGTATGCATTCCAAGAAGATTTAAGTTTACTGAAATGTAATCATTTGAATAAATTAGTACCTATACCTGCTACTAGACACTAATCCCAATCAAATTTCTATTGAATTTTATGGGGACTTCTTTTAGTTCAGATATCAAACTATTAAATTCTGTGTAGTATTTCAGTTTTACTAGTAACTGACTTTCAATACTTGGTTAGTTGGTTATATTCAGATAGTTGCTGGTACCATGTCAGTTTTCGTCGCAATAGTTGAATAGATATGGTACCTGTTTATTAATATGTATTCTAGTTCAGCAGTTGTAACTACTGGGATATGTGTGATTCACTCCTGTAATTATCATTGATTTTACATAGAAAAGGTTTCTTTTTTTTCTTCTTCTTTTTGTTAAAAGGGAACTCATAGTTTTGGTGCTATATTTACAATTATATTGCAACATTATCTTTAGTCAGAATGCATGATCATGCCCCTGTATTGCAACATCATCAAAATGAGAGCTTCTTTCAGCCACCTCCGCCAATCAAAGTTTACAGTTTTTATACGTTTATATATATATATATATATATA
Source organism: Carassius carassius (assembly GCF_963082965.1). Taxonomy (NCBI): domain Eukaryota; kingdom Metazoa; phylum Chordata; class Actinopteri; order Cypriniformes; family Cyprinidae; genus Carassius; species Carassius carassius. Next base: position 16,038,486 of record NC_081800.1, read on the forward strand.
TATATATATATATACATACATAATGTGTTTTGTTAAACATTTACAAGTATTCTTGTGCAAGAATGATGGTATTTTCAAGAATTGTCAGACCTGTATATTACTGCGGCTGCACAGCTGATCTCTTCCCTGGAAGACGCTGCTGTTTTGCTAACAACAACTTATGATATTCACAGTATTTACTTGGCGTACAAAATAAGATGTCTCCTTGCAAACTGCATGAAAAACCGATGTGTTATGTATGTTGACATCGGACGTCAAAGTGTACACTTTTGTTTTTGCACAGGTGAACTGTCCTGATGTGGAAAAGGTTGAGTGGATGAACCAGGTATTAAACTCTTTATTCAAATACATAAAGGCACATGTGACCACAGCCACCTTTCTCATTGTTTCTGTTTCGTGTTCCTGAGGGCACAGCGTTTATGTTTTCAAATTCAGTCCCTGAAGATATATTGTTGAACGGTATGGCAGTGCTCAAGTCTTTGCATAATGTTTATTAAATTAGTGGTGTTTCTGTTGCCACTAGCGTAACAGACCTTATTTTGGGATAAAGGACCCACAGACTACTTTGAGAAACCTTGTTAAATACGTAAAAATAAATTACAAAACTTTTGCAGACTTTTGTGGCTAGTTTGGCAAACAGCCACACAAACATTGAGAGCTTATCAGGAAGAAAATCTTCAGACTCATGGCCACATGATCTTCCGGATTCTTTCATCATTTCTACCTTTAGAGCACAAATATTTAACTGACTTGGAGATTTTATTAGTCTATTCACATATAAGAGCTTCTCAGAGTACCAGGCCAGACATTTCACAGACTGTTCTTGAGTTTTCTTGCACTCTAGACTTTTTGTTAACATTCAGGCTTCAAAGGTTTGTCTTTTGAGTTTAGACCGTGAGAACAGGAAGGGTGGATTGTGGGATGTGTTTTCAAAGCTCACTACACGTTACTTGAACTGATGACATTTGCAAACACATTGTAAGCAAATTTGTTATGATGCTGGTTTTGTAACTACTTAATCATGTTTTTGGTGTGAAATTAAAAAGCACAGATTTAAGTGGTTGCACCAATGTACAGAAAATCAATCAGTATTTTTATTACTGCTCAATCTAAAAAGTTATTGAGTAAAGCAGAAGAAAAAGTGCTTCTTAGGGCTTTCCTCCCAGTCCTTGTGGTTTCCGTCTGAGGTTTGACTGACAAATTGGACTCATGTTCTCTTTACGCTCTAATGTTTTTGTATCTCAAAGAGTTATTTTTATAAAATTAAATATAATATATGCTCTGAAGCAATAATCTCTTCATTGACTCGATTTTGTTTCTACCATTTCTTATTGTTTATATCTGTCCCTGCTCATAGATATTGCAGCAGGCCTGGCCATTTATTGGACAATGTCTAGAGAAGCTGCTGGTGGAGACTATTGCCCCTTTGATCCGAGCCACCAGCACTTACCTGCAAACTCTCAGCTTCACCAAAGTTGACTTGGGCAACAGGGTATACAAATCTGTTTTTTGATAAAAGACTGCGTTATTTGCTTATTTTTCTCATATTTAAATGTGATTCTCAATTTCTGCTTATCAGAGCTATTTCTTGAACATGCAGACCACTGAATAAGAAGTTTGAAGAAACCTTTATACTTTATTTTATTTTTTAATAGGCTTTGAGGGTAGTTGGGGTGAAGGCCTACACTGAGTTTGATAAGCGTCAGGTGATACTGGATCTTTATTTCAGGTAGTTATTGATCTCTTTCTGGCAAACATCCTTGCAGTTGTGTTTGTATCTCTTTTATAGCATATTTTCTATAGTATTTTTAATTATATTTCTAAAAACATAATTTATATTAGATTATATTAGAGTTTTATTTATATTTATATATATTTTTTTTAAATATAATTTGTTGTCTGTGTGATCTTAAAGTGTATAGCTGCGTCCCAAATGAAACTCTAAACACAATGCACTCATGTTAATTTTTTTTATTTTTTTTTAAGTGCATCATCCAAGTATTAAAAGAGTACTTTTTATTTTGGTATTTTTTGTCTGAACACAATACTCACAACTAATAATACTACAAAACAGAATAAAATAGTGCATAAGTACTCAAATTGGGACACACCTTATGTCTTAATTCTGTTACTTGGGGATTGCAAGACATTTAAGACAAAAAAAGGTTGAGAACCCCTAGCAGCCATATTTTCAAAACCTTTGGGCTGTGTTGCAGTTATGATGGGGATCTGGAGATTAACGTTGAGGTGAAAAGGTACTTCTGTAAAGCTGGAGTGAAAGGCATTCAGGTAAGGAGGAGGACAACATGACACATTTAATATAATGGATAAAAGACTCATTGACTGAAATCAGTATCTCTCCCTCTATAGCTCCATGGAAGATTGAGGGTGATCTTGGAACCTCTAATTGGAGATGTTCCTCTCATTGGAGCCATCACCATGTTCTTCATTCGCAGACCTGTTAGTACACCATTTTCCATCTTAATTACTGTATAACATCATGTTATCTCCCTCTTTTATACAATCTTTGTTTCTACTTCCCTCTACCATAGAAACTTGACATCAACTGGACAGGCTTGACCAATTTACTAGACATACCTTGTTTGAAGTGAGTGCATTAGTTTTGTATCATTGTTCTATTTTGGTTTTATGATTCAGATATACCTAGAGATGGGAATTGATAAGAATTTAAAGATTCCGATTCCATTATCGATATTGCTTATCGATCCGATTCCTTATCGATTCTCTTATCAATTCTCATTTGGGGAGGGAATAAGTACAAATTTGTAAAACCGAACTATACTTACATAAAAACATGCAAATTTGGTCATGCATTTGTTATTTTCATTTGAAAAGACATGATGCTGGACCAAATACAGCAAATACAGAAAATTAACCAACCGAAATGCAGAGGCCTTTACTGTGGCAAATGGGTGCAAACCTTTTAGCACAAACTTAGTCACTGCTTGGTGACATTCGTTTATCCTCACCTCGGTCATTTTATTCTTCCCTGCCTCTGTAAACGGAGTAGCTAGAGATGCACGAGAGATACTTGCTGCAGCCTCTGAGCCAGCAAAACTCTGTCCGTTATCATCATCATCTAAATTTGATGGACAATGAAAATGGAGATTATCCGTATAGTAAAATTTTACACAATTAAATGGTGCTCACAAGTTGCCTGGAGACAAGTTAGCTTCGGCATTAATAACAGATGGCGTCCCGTTAGCTCTGCTGCTGCTTGACTCACTTGTTGTGTCGCTAAGTAGTAGTGTATCAAACACAAATTAATTGCATGCTGTGTGGCCAAATGTTTCTGCATATTCGAGGTAGTTCCCCCCTTTGAAGAAATGGAACTTTTACAACAGTTGCAAGTGAACGTATTGTCGTATTTTCGCGTTAAATATGTCCTACTGCCTCGATGCCATGTTTGCTGCATTTTTAACCAAAACAATGCAGGGCGTGTGAGATGTCATGACATATTCACAACAAGCGGAATTGTTAAGCAGGCAAACGGTTCCAAGGAATTGATTCACTGGGCACGTTCTCGGTTCCCATCCCTAGATATACCACAACTCCACTGGATTTGTTAATACAGGTGCATCTCAATAAATTAGAATGTCGTGGAAAAGTTCATTAATTTCATTAATTCAACTCAAATTGTGAAACTCATTAATCATGGGGAAGACTGTTGATCTGACAGTCATTGACACCATTCACAAGGAGGGTAAGCCATAAACATTTATTGCTAGAGAAGCTGGCTGTTCAGAGTGCTTTATCCAAGCGTGGATAGAAAAAGTGTGCACAATCAACCTAGAGATCCACAACCTTAATGAGGATTGTCAAGCAAAATTGATTCAAGAATTTGAGTGAATTTCACAAGAAATGGACTGAGGATGGGGTCAAGGTATCAAGAGCCCCCACACACAGACGTGTCAAGGAATTTGGTGAACCACAGACAACGTCAGAAGCGTCTTACTTGGGCTAAGGAGAAGAGGAACTGGACTGTTGCCCAGTGGCCCAAAGTCCTCTTTTCAGATGAGAGCAAGTTTTGTATTTAATTTGGAAACCAAGGTCCTAGATTCTGGAGGAAGGGTGGAGAAGCTCCGAGAAGTCACTGCACCCGTTTACCAAGAAATCTTGGAGCACTTCATGCTTTCTTCTGCTGACCAGCTTTTTAAAGATGCTGATTTCATTTTCCAGTAGGATTTGGCACCTGCCCACACTGCAAAAGCACCAAAAGTTGGTTAAATGACCATGGTGTTAGTGTGCTTGACTGGACAGCAAACTTACCAGACCTGAACCCAATAGAGAATCTATGCGCTATTGTCAAGAGGAAAATGAGAAAGAAGAGACAAAGAAATGCACCTACCAAGTATTGAGTACATGTACAGTAAATTAACACAGAAGGCCTTTTTTATTGGTCTTATGAAGTATTCTAATTTGTTGAGTGAATTGGTGGGGTTTTCTTAAATGTGAGACAAAATCATCACAATTAAAAGAACCAAAGACTTAAACTACTTCATTCTGTGTGCATTGCATTTATTTAAAGGTCCCATGATGATTATTTTCTTTTTTCAAATGCTTTTTTAATGTTTCCTGAGGTGTACTTATATTGTTAGTATGATTTTTACATTTAAAATTGAGAAATAAAAGGCATTTTTATATCCTGATTTTAGTCCTCTGGCTTGAATGCTCTGTTTGAAGGGGCGTGTCTGCTGTGAGACTCAGAGTAAACGACAACTGTTGTGATTGGCTGACATCTTTGCATTCGAAATGCACATATGTGCAGCAGAATGTGCAGCATAACAGCGTCATTCATTAGAACGGCAGATTGGGCAAGTGTGCAGATGTGTGATTGACAGCTCCGAACAATATAAAGGGAGCATTCTTTGATCGCTCTCTGTAATTAAATAAAAATTTAAATAACAGATTTGTTTCATGCTGTGCTACTAAGAGAAACAATGTGAAGTTGATCGTTTAGTCACTGGCTTGATTCTAAGCAGAGAAAGGGGAGCCGATCTGGAATCTTCCCCTTATGTCGTCATAGACATCATAGACAGGCTAGGGGAACTCATAGTACTGTTAAAAAACCTCATAAAGTGAAATTTTCATGTCATGGGACCTTTAAAACACGAGTTTCCCAATTTGACATTCTAATTTATTGAGATGCACCTGTACAATAACTCTCTCTTCTCATGTGCTTCATTTATAATCAGTAGATCACTGTTCTGATTCTTTAAAGACTTCTGAGCTTCCCTCTATTCAAATAAAGCAGGGAAACATGCAGCCATTCATATTTATCATAGCTTTACTCATTATAATCACTCAGAAAGCCATGCTTTAAATAGTTTAAGTGTGTTTTTGTTTGTGGTTCTTGTGTCCCATTTTCTCTGTACAAACCTCTTGCTTTTATTTTCAGTGCCCTGTCAGACACTATGATATTGGATGCAATCGCCTCTTTCATGGTTCTCCCTAATCGTCTCACTATTCCTTTGGTGCCCAATCTGCACATAGCACAGCTGCGTTCCCCTCTCCCACGGGTAACACTTCACTGTGCTTTAATAGAGTATTTAAATGTGTTAACCTTTTTATTTTAACTATTCAAGATCTATCAAATGTACTTTAATTCTCCATAGTTCATCATGCATGCTTGTACAGTGTAGCTGCTTCAAACTGCAAGGGCCTGTTGTCATTTATGTAATTACATATGCTAGTTAAAAGAATAGTTCAACCAAAAATGAAAATTTGCTGAAATTTGACTCATCTTCAGGCCATCTAAAATGTAGATTTTGTAAATGGAAATTTGTTTCTTCATGGGAAAAGATTTGGAGAAATCTTGCATCACTTGCTCACCAATGGATCCTCTGCATTGAATAGGTGCCATCAGCATGAAAGTCCAAACAGCTATTAAAAACATCACAATAATTCACAAGTAATCAACATGACTCCAGTCCATTGTGAAACAAAAAGCTTTATCATTAAGATGATTTTAACTTCAAACTGTTGCTTTCAGCTCAAATATCTCTATGCATAATATTGCTTTCTCAAGTGAAATAGTAATCTCATCTGAGAAATATGCACAGATTATCATATTATTAATGTATTTTGGCCAGAAGTGACAGTTTAAAGTGAAATTATCTTAATGATGGATTTGTTTCTTACAAACATGCAGCGTTTTGCTTCAGAAGACATTAATTGATGGACTGGAGTCATCTGGATTACTTGTGGACTACTGTGATGTTTTTATCAGCTTTTTAGACTCTCATTCTGATGGCACCCATTCACTTCAGAAGAGCCATTGGTGAGCAAGAGATGTTATGTCTCGAAAACAAACTCATCTACATCTTGGATGGCCTGAGGCTGAGTTGATGTTCAGCTAATTTTTTTCTTTCTTTTTTTTTTTTTGTGGTTAACTATTCCTTTAAGGCACACCTCTTGTACTCTGCTTACACTTGTTTTGTGTTTTCCCACAGGGTATAGTGCGTATCCACTTGCTGGAAGCAGAAAATCTTGTTCCCAAGGATTTCCACATGAAAGGCGTGATATCTGGGACGTCTGACCCGTATGCAGTGCTACGGGTGGGCACACAGACCTTCACCTCCCACCATGTCGAAAACAACCTTAATCCTCAGTGGAGGGAGATGTACGAGGTCAGAAAAAGATGTGTATGGGTAACGTGATCAGTGTGGTTGCTGAAATAAGTGTCACATTTCTGAAGAAGGGGAAGCTGTGGTTTTTTAAGCTAACACTGTTGATGTTTACTGTGTTGTGACTCTTTTAACTGATTGTAACAGCAAGAAAAACACAGAATGTGGTAGTGTAGTATGTGACTATCATGTGCTGAGATCAGATGAGCATTGAGCAAAAGCACAAGCTCAGAGAAATATCTGTTCACTGCAAGAATATGTATTCCAGATCTTAAAGATGTTTTGAAACATTATTGCTGTTAAGTCAGCAATCGCTTGACGTTTGTTACATATTTTATATCTGTGCATGTGTGCATTTGTGTGTGACTCTGTGTATGTGTGTGTGTGTGTGTGTGTGTGTGTGTATGTGTGTGTGTTTGTGTGTGTGTGTGTGTGTGTGTGTGTGTGTGCATGATTGTTAGGTGATTGTTCATGAAGTACCTGGTCAGGAGCTGGAGCTGGAGGTGTTTGATAAAGATCCTAACCAGGATGACTTTCTTGGAAGGTATTATTTAATTAATAACTTATAATGAATAATTATGTTTACCGTATTTTCCGGACTATAAGTCGCACTTTTTTTTCATAGTTTGGCTGGTCCTGCGACTTATAGTCAGGTGAGACTTATTACCGTCTACAGCCGCGAGAGGGCGTACATAGAGCGCCCTCTCGCGGCTCTAGACGTTAATGTTTTCTCTTGGTTCTTGGTTCTAAATAAATGCGACTTTTTTTTCCTCGTCATGATGTATTTTTGGACTGATGCGACTTATACTTAGGTGCGACTTATTGTCCCAAAAATAAGGTATATCTAAAAAAAAAATAAGCAGCATCCCACACATGAATAAGAACAGCTAGTGCTTCAGAAAACCATGGATTATCCCTTCCTTTAACTTACATTTTTTAAAAGGTGCATTCCTATTTATGATGTAAAACCTTCATCAAAATATTTCTAGGCAGACTCAACGTCAGGGATAAGGAAAATCATATCCCAATCCTGAATAGCATTTTCTGCTTAGGTATCGCAGACTGTGGTAATGACCCAATGATCACTAACATCTTTAGCATATCAGGAAGCCAGAGAATACTTGTGTGTAACGTAGGTAAAATTAGATCAATTCATGCTGACTTTTTGTAATTCTTCAAGTTAGGTCTAGCAGCTGTCTCAAGTAACTGAAAATTTAAGAGTATCACAGATTTCTTTAAAACCACCAGATGCCGACTGCATCCAATTCACATTAAAATCACCCAGAAGAACAAGCTCCTTGTAATTCAAAGAATCACTGAGTCCATCAAAGAGGAAATAGCACCATCATTAGTTGATGGAGGTCTGTAGCAACCAACCACAGTAAATTGAAAGGTATTAGAGACAATACGGTTTAAAGCTAATAATTTATTTTGTTTAACCAATGACTCATAAAGTAACACAGTAACTTCAAAAATATCCTTAACATAAACTGCTACCCCTCTCCCATTTTTTGGTCTATCGGCCTTATAAACAATACGACCATCAATACCAATAGCTTTGTCCATTACTGTTTTATTAAGCCAAACTTAGTAAGCAGGCTTCTCCCATTAATATGAATAAAACCCAGTCCTTATCTGGATTTAAAACTAGCAGGAACATTAAAAGCCAAAGCAGTATCATTATAAGGACCAGGATTTGGTAAAATATTCCCAGAAATCAATAACATAAGAATTATAAAAATAAAAAAATATTAACATTAATATCATTATTTATATAAGAAATGTTTTTTTTTTGTCTTCCTCTGTCTCTGTATCACCTTTTTTAGAATGAAGCTGGATTTAGGTGTAGTAAAGACAGCAGTCCTTTTGGATGAGGTACATCTTTTTTTTTTTTTTACAACTATTTATTTTTAGTTAGTTTAGTTCAGTAATATTCTTGATATTTTCTTTAATTGATTTCTTACACCAAGAAACCTTACAATTATTGTTCTGTATTATGTCTTTGGAATCAGTGGCAATCATATTTATTTCACCACTCTTTCTGTTTCTCATTGATGCAGTCTGTTTTGTTTATAATAGTAATTTAAAGCTTTTCACTCTGGTTTTAGTGGTGCACTTTAAGGGATGTGGCATCAGGTCAGGTTCATCTCAAGCTAGAATGGCTGTCTCTGCTGCCCTCTGCAGAGTGCCTTGATGAAGTAAGATCGCACCTGACAGACTATAAAAAATGTTGTATTTGTTGATATTCTCCTTTCACTTCCAGACTTTCCCCTTTTATTAAATGTAGGTGCTGGAGAGGAATAAAAACATAACGGTGTACGGTAAAACAGCAGATCCTCCTTCTGCTGCCATTTTGACTGTTTATCTGGACCGGGCACAAGATCTACCTGTAAATAATCCTGCAATTCTATTGCCCTTCTTTCACCATTTCTTGTTTTTTTAAAGTGTTTTAAATGTTGATGTTATTCTGTTGGATGTCTTTCTGTTCAGTTCAAGAAAGGCAATAAGGATCCCAGCCCCATGGTGCAGATTTCTGTGCAGGAAACCACGAAAGAGAGCAAGGTATGATGTCACTGTTCTTGTTATAAAGCGTATGGTGTATTCATGCCTTTTGGAGTCACTCTGTTTCATATATTCTCATAATTAATAATCCAGACGGTGTATGGGAATAATAATCCAGTATGGGAGGAAGCCTTTACATTTTTTATACAGGACCCACGCAAACAAGATATCGACATCCAGGTATAATCAATATGATTGTAAAATATTAAATCTAGTGTTATTAATTTAAACCTAATTTACTCTTATTTTATTATGTAAATGGAATAATATCCTTTCAAAGTGTTAATTTAATTATATATATACATGTAAACAGCCTTTCTTCGTTGTGATTGCTTCCATTCGTCCCAGGTGAAGGATGATGACAAGGCTTTGACTCTGGGCGCTTTGTCTATCCCTCTGTCCCGTCTGCTCTCTAGCGCTGAGCTCAGCATGGATCAGTGGTTTCAACTGGAAAAGTCCGGACCGGCCAGCCGTATCTACATCACAGCTATGCTGAGGGTAAGATTGAATGATTTTGGCTATTAAAAAACTTTGAGGACGCTTAATTTATGAGATGTTTGTTTCAGGTGTTGTGGCTGAATGAAGAAGCCATCCTTACAAAACCTGTGTCTCCATTACCCGGAGAAGGAGGTAATGAATCAGATGTGTCTCCAGGGTTGACCCCCACTTCGAAACGTCCCGAGCACACTAGCCCAGATGGCAATTTTGCAACTGAGGTGAGCTTGTGAAAAATACCCTTTGAAAAAACTGAAGTTAGCAATATTTGTAATTACCACATGTTCAATATAGGGTGTCCTGCGGATTCACCTGGTAGAAGCCCAGAGTCTTGTCACTGAGGACAATTTAATGGGCGGCATGGGGGAGGGAAAGAGTGACCCGTATGTGAAGATCCGAGTGGGAGGACTGGCCTTCAAGAGTCAGGTCATCAAAGAGAACCTCAACCCCATCTGGAATGAACTGTATGAGGTATGCATGCATATTGATTTCATGTGAAATGTGGAGGGATGTGGCTTCTTTCTTAAAACTTCTTTCATCTCGTCTTGTTGGTTTCTGCTTTGATAGTCACTTCATTGCTTCTCTGCTGCAAACACATTCAAACATTCCTTTCTAGGAAATAAGTGTCCCAATTTGATTTTAAGTAATGTATACCTGGCTGCTTGAATGTAGGTGATCTTGACCCAGCTGCCAGGTCAGGAGGTGGAGTTTGACCTTTATGATAAAGACATCGATCAGGATGACTTCCTTGGCAGGTGAAGTGGCAACCTAACTACTTTTAAAAATGTTTTAAAAGAGGTCTCTCATTTCTCTCCAAGGCTGTGTTTGTTTGATTAAAACTTCATTATAAACAATAATATTTTCAGTTTTTTATGATTTAAAATAAGTAAAATGTAATTTACTCCTGCATACTGAATTTTCAGCAGCCATTAATCCAGTCTTTAGTGTCACAGGATCATTCAGAAATCATTCTAATGCTGATTTGGTGCTCAAGAAACATTTCTTCTTATCATCAATGTTGCAAAAAGCTGTGCTGCTCAATATTTTGTGGGAACCATGATACATTTTTAAAGATGATTTTATAATAATGAATAGAAAGTTCAAATGAAGAACTGTTGCCGCTAGCTAATAACACTAACAGGACCTTAAACTGAGCAAGATTCTTTAAACAATCCTAACAGTTTCTTTATAATTTGTGTGACAGAGGCATGGTTACGAGACTTTATTATTTAAATGGTTAAAAAAAAAGCACCTATCAAATGTAATAGTGCCTGTGTGATGTTATTGATCTAATAGCACATAAAATATATCCCTTCATTTACTGATTGCCACAATGTTTCTTTTAAAGATACATAGTTGTATTTCTATTTTGCTCAGGCCTAATATGTATTTTAATGTTGATGACATAGTGAGTTACACTGTGAAGACGGATGGCCTTAAGGGTAGTGAATCTAAAGTATCAGTTTATCATTTCTGTCGATGAATGTCAGTATGGTTCCTGCAGTGATTTATTATCTGGTTGCAGGGTTAAAGTGAGTCTTGAAGATCTCATCAGCGCTCAGTTTACTGATCAGGTGAGGCTCTCAGTGCATGTTTGTTTGTTTCTAAATATAACATTCATCATGATTTTTTATCTTTTCTATATCTGCCTGTTTACACCTATTTATGCCTGTGTCCTGGTGCAGTGGTATACTCTAAATGATGTGAAGTCTGGACGACTTCATCTTGTGTTGGAATGGTTGCCTAAAATTTCAGATCCCACTAGACTTGAACAGGTAATGTGCTATTATAATATATAATTTTATTGTTCATCTGAATTCAATAAATATTATCAAATTTTTTTATGAATTTGCATTCAGATCCTACATTACAACTATCGGCAGTCTTACCTCAATAAAATAGTTCCTTCTGCTGCGCTGCTTTTTGTGTATGTTGAGAGAGCACATGGTCTGCCTGTGAGTTTCTTTTTATTTTCATTTAAATATTTCAATTATTCACTACTTAATCGGCATTGACTTTGCTTCAATTAACTGAAGATATTTGAATCACCCAGCATTGAAAACGTACTGTTGTTTGTAGTTAAAAAAGAGCGGGAAAGAGCCGGAAGCAGGAGCAGAAGTGTCTCTGAAAAACGTATCCCACCGGACCAAAGTAAGACCCTCACATCCTGGTGCTTTTATGCTGATGTTATTCAAATATCAAAGACTCACAAAAGAATCATGTTTCTCTCACAAGGTTGTCACTCCCTCGACTTCTCCACAGTGGCGTGAAGCTTTTCATTTCCTGATTCGTAATCCATCAGAAGACACACTTATAGTCAAAGTGAGAAACTTTTTTACAATAATAATTTATTTTAAGGTGTGAATTTATGTCAGAGAGACCATCTTTACATAATGTTGTCTGCTCTGGAGTGTGTTTTATGTGAATCTGGTGTGTGTTTGTAGCTCTCTCACAGCTGGGGTCAGGCTCTGGGCTCTCTTGTGCTTGCTGTGAGGGAGCTGCTGGATCAGAAGGATCTGGTGCTGGACCGCTGGTTCAGTCTGGATGGAGCCATGCCTGAAAGTCAGATTCTGCTGAGAGCTGAACTCAAGGTTAGAAATCACACACATATTCAACATGTGCTGAGCAGCAGGACGCATTTACATTCAGCCACAATGAAGTGAATCTTAAGACAGCCTTGGCGAGCATAAAAGAAAAAAATAAATCAAGTTCAAATAAAATAAAAACGTCTTGTCTGTTTAAAAGCTCCTAGACAGCAAGTTGGCTCAAAGTAGCAATGCAGAGGATCCAAGTCCTGTCATCCCTGCTGGAGACGCAGCTGCTGCAGCCAATCCTGAGCTCCGACTCAGAAGTGTGCCCATCCAAGAGTGAGCTCAAGAGGAGCTGTATTTTATTTGCAACAGTATTTTTAGAATCAAACAGTAACTGACATTGACATACGTGTTGGTTTATTTGTGTGGATGGATGTAAATACAGAGGCGAGGATGCCAGTTCAACCATGGAGGCTCAGGTGAAACTCTCTGTTGCCTATTTATCTGAGGAGAACCGATTGGTTATTACTGTCCATGCCTGCAGGTACTAGTTTCCTCAGTTAAAATGAAAACCGATCAATTATCTACACCTTAATGCTACATAAATGTGACCAGTAAAAAACGACTTACTTTATTTTGGTAACCCACCAATTACTGAACATGTCAGTTTCTGCATAATATAATATAATATAATATAATATAATATAATATAATATAATATAATATAATATAATATAATATAATATAATATAATATAATATAATATAATATAATATAATATAATATAATATAATATAATATAATATAATATAATATTGGATACTTATTTATGAATACTAAAACAAATTATAAAATTTGAAAATTATAATAAAAAAAATATTCAAACTATATAATTAAATATTAACATTTTGTGTTAAATAAAATAAGAAATTGATATACATATATATATATATATATATATCCCCAGCTGTGAGAGAGAGCTACAAACACACACCAGATTCACATAAAACACACTCTAGATATATATATAACTTATAGCTTGAAACATAAAAATGACTAATATATCTTTAATATATAAAAGTATGTTAAATATATGTATAGATAAAATATTAACATGTACTGTATGTATATATATATATATATATATATATATATATATATATATAAAAATATATATATAATTTTAATATATATATATAATAAAATGATTAATTTAATGACTGTGTCTTTAAGCCTTATTTCTGGTTATGGACCTCAGTTTATTTTTTGTCATGATTCTGTATTCTTGCACAGGAACTTGCCGTCCTACTCTAAGGATCCTCCAGATACTTATATCTCATTTATTCTACTTCCGGACAAGAACCGGAACACCAAAAGAAAGACCAGTGTTAAGAAGAAAAGTCTCAAACCTGAGTTCAATGAGAGGTTAGTAGGAAAATTCATCAAATCACTGATGACCCAGAGAGACGAATGTTCAAAATCTTTCACTTGCTTCTACAGATTTGATTTTAACATGTCACTTGAAGAAGCTAAGCAGAAACATCTCGAAATGTCTGTCAAGAACAGCGTTTCCTTCATGAGTCGTGAAAAAGAGCTTTTTGGCAAGGTATTCATCATGTCATCAGTCAGATAACAACACCAGAGACATTTTTACACAGAAATGACTAAATTTCCATTGCCATTCTGTTTCAGCTTCAGATAGACTTGAGTCAGCTGGATCTCAAGACGGGAGTATCACAGTGGTATGTGCTGCACTGCTGTTCACTGTAGAGTACTCGGAGATTACAGTGTTTTCTTACGTCTGTTCTTATTTGTATTATTTCAGGTATGACTTGTCACATGAGACCAACTGACTGGCCTTCCCATGTTGACTTAATTTGCAGTGCTTTAGAGTGGAGGGTGGTTTCATGGATGGTACTTATCCTGACACTAGCAGGGGTCCTAGAGCCGTGTGTCAGGACTAAGATTGATCATGGAATTGCTGTGCAGCTAGCTTTCGCCCAAAAATATAGCCTGCTTGATTTCCTTATTAAACAAATAATGTTAGCACAAGAAGGATATGAGGGCGTCACCTAGAGTCAATAGGACATCATGTTGGAGAAATGTTACCTTTTTAAGTATTTAATTTGAAGCTTCTGCTTTTTATGAGTTTTTATGAATGCAAGTTGCTTCTGTTCAGCTTTACAGTGTTCTTTTTCAAAATAACCAAATTGCTAAATATTAGTATTCTGTTGTTGTTGCTGTATTTTTTTTGTTTTTAGAAGTCTGTGAAGAAGCCAAGATGAAAGGAATCCTTTTTTACGTTTCCTATTACATTACATTTCTTTATATCTTTGTTTCACATTCTTTACCCTCATGTTTATGACATTTTACACATATCAAAAAAAGTTTAAATCAAAGTGCAGTGTTTCCCAAAGATTTGAAATATATATTTTATAAATGTATTTTTGAACCAAAAGACAGCATGAAATTTTTTTATTTTATGCGCCAATGATTCTCTGAAAGACAGACGCTCAAAAATGTAAAAAAAAAAAAAAAATGCTTGAGTTGTGGCTTGAAGTAGAGAATAAGTTCCTGCTGAGAAAGATGAAGGGAGGAAAAGAGATATGTTTTTGACATTGAAATGTAGTGCTTCTGCACCCTATTAACCACAGCCTGTATTGCAGTTTTAATAAATATGCCATTTGCACTTTAAACAGTGATTTGATTTATATTTTTAGATGGTGCGTTTCAACCAGCATTCGGTACATTTATATTTAAATAATTCAGTTTCTCTATTCACAATGAATAAGCCAATTATGTTCCGAAAAATAATCAGTTGTGATATCCACTGTCTCGAAAGATAATATTGTAGGCTAAGGTAAACATAAACAGTCATGGATTAAAATTTTTTTTAAATGCAACAGCGGGGGCGAGTAACCCCAGAGTGCAGTCTGGACGATGGGGCGGGGCGACACTTCGAGGCGGAGCGACACGTGTCGCCCCGCCCATATTTGTTTTCCCCGCCTTTGACATTTTGCTCCGAGCCAGCAGGGGGCAGTTTGCGTTGAAATAACAGAACGGTGGCAACTGCAGCAGCAGAGTAATAACGCTATTCCACGTTGATTGCATGAGGTGAGTAAAAGTGGTTGTGTAAATATCTTATACCTCCCTGAAATGACTTTTTGCTGGTTGGGATGTCTGTAATTGATGTCATTTAAAGTTAAACTTTGCAGTGTATAATGTTTTAATAAAAAAGCTATGGCAAACACGTGCATGACAACAGGTTTCAGTCATTTACATCAGTCTATCATTCTTTAAGGTTTCTCGTATTTGATGGTAACATTGTTTGCTATGCATTGCTCATAATGAATTCTTAATTTAGTTGTGACAATTCGGTGTAATTTTTCAATTACCAATGATTTTGTTAAACAATGAAGTGTTTAAAGGGGTGATTAAATGTATTATGTTTTTATATAGAAGCGGGTAACTAAATAAATTCAGGATTAATGAGGTTTTCAGTAGTGCAGTTCAGAAAACAAATAACAGAAAGTGACGAGTGTTTTTGGGCAAGTTCTTTAGAACCTGTATAGTTCCTTCCTTGCAAAAAAATAACCATGGATTTATTGTAGTAAAAATATTTGTTGGCATATTAATTTACCATGTGCTGTAATTATAAAAACACCATAGTTTAACTATAGTTTTTGTAGCAGAACCATGGTAAATTTTCGTAGGGGCTAAGGGAATGTTCAGTATATTATTGGTGACGTTCAGAGACTGGTGACAGTTTGTTACACACACACACACACACACACACACATATATACAGTGTTGGGAAGGTTACTTTGGAAATGTAATAGGTTACAGATTACAAGTTACCCTATTTAAAATGTAATAGTAGTGTAACTTTTTTAATTACTTTAATAAAGTAATGTAACTAATTACTTTTGAGTACATTTTGATTACTTTTATAAATTTCTAATGAATGTTAATTTGCAACTGTTAATCATCTTCAACCATTTTACACCATGCAGGTTTAACCTTACAGTAGTGCTCAATACTGTCAGACTTTCACCATCCTTCATCACTTAAATTAAGATGATCACATTTGAACACATCCACCACACAATCAGACTTTACTTAGAGATTGATCTGAAGTTCAAAGCAGATTTAAAATAAAAATAAATAGTTTATAGATACTGTTTTTGAAACCAAATCTTTGCATAACTACAGGCATCTAACTGCATCTAACAATGGTTTGGAGAAAAATAGTTAATAAAAAAATAAAAGCATATACATCAACTCAAATACGGTTATCTAATAAGCATGTGTACTATTTTGTGTACTAAACTCCTGAAACATTGGTGTCTTTTTGAAACACTGCTGTCTCTTTGTATATGATATGATGATAGTTTCTCAAAATAAGTAAAAAATGCTCATGAAGTGACTGTTCTAGAGATTAATTTCCATGAGGGGCGGACTGGGGAAAAAAATAGGCTGGGAAATCTCACACTCATACACCCACAACCCATTCTGAAACATGGACAACCCTATATTTTTTTTTTGGACCTGACATCAAAAAGATTTGAATCCTTAGGTTGGGGGACATGCAACGTAATTAAGAGTTCTCTCCTGAACTGCACCTTCACTTCCATTATCCATCCATCTCTCTCATGACTTTAATACTGAAGATTTTTATTTGACTTTTACCATGTTTTCTAAGTGCAATTTTGTTTTTTTGGCAAATGAATTACCACTTGTATTTATTTTTACTACAAATTCCATAATTAAACCACGGTTAGTGCCATACCATAGGCTATATTAATTTTCCTAAGGGTTGTGTTTTTGTATCCACTAGCTCCTCCTAAACCTATGATAAAATATGATGATTTGTCTGCTAACTTACTACTGTAACATTACAATTGATAATAATGACGTCGTTTATACAGTATTTTGAGTGATTGCGAGCAATGTGCTGCTGCTGCTTGACTAAGTAAACAAAGACAAAACTACATTAGCATCTTTACAGATGAAACTGACCTGCACCTGAAACCCTGAACACAAGTGTCGCTTCTCTGCTCCAGCTGTGCGCTTACACAGGTCACTCCGGTCTCTCGCTCGCATTGATTACTCGGAGTCTGATCCAAACCGTTCGGCGGAGGCGCGGAGAGCGCGCGAGCCCAACCATTGCCAGTCACGACTAACCGATTCATGATTTATTAGAGATTTAATTATCGAATGGCGGATTCGGAAATAATCGCTTTAGTATATTCGGCCTGCAATTATACAATAACAATATTAAAGTAGAGGGCCAAATCGTCTGCCAGGCCACCGGGAATAGTCCCGGTTCTCCCAATGTCCAGTCAGCGCCTGATTTCCACAGACACGCAGAACGTGCAGGATTCATATTCAGTCTTTTTGCGGCTTAATA
The DNA here is from genome assembly GCF_963082965.1 of Carassius carassius. NCBI lineage: Eukaryota > Metazoa > Chordata > Actinopteri > Cypriniformes > Cyprinidae > Carassius > Carassius carassius. The sequence continues at coordinate 16,056,131 of NC_081800.1, forward strand.
TTCACAGACATCAGTCCATATCGTGTTTTGATTCAAGTGTACTGACATACTTTTGATTAATTCGTCTAAAATGTGGCATATTGCGTCATTATAGGCTGAATTCCATTTTTATGACTGGATTCTACGAATGTGTTTTCCGCGTCTCGGAGATTATGGGCCATATGTCTTAGTGCAATTTGGGAAAGTATAAGCTGTATGTGGATGTGTGTAAATATTCAAATGTAATCCTCTTTGTAATCGTTACAATTTTCATAAGTAACTGTAATTTAATTACTCATTTTTTCTTAGTAACTGTAACTGATTACTGTTACATTTATTTTGTAATTAAATTACGTAACGCCGTTACATGTAACTAGTTACTCCCCAACACTGCATATATATATATATATATATATATATACACATGTATATATCATTTGAATATATAAATCAAGGTACTCCATGACTATCTACATAACCATACGTCGCATTATATTGCCGTGTCATTTTCAAAAACCAGCGAGTAATGCCGAGGTAGCGTACAGCCGTTGAGGGGGTAATTGTAAATTAGACCATTTATTTCTGTTCTGTTCGTCGTAATCTACAACTCCTTGTATTTATACGGGATGTTGTGGAAACGCAACAATAAATGCAAAAACACAACATTTATATTCGCTTTTTAATTTATATTAAAAGTTTATTCATCTGAGTGTCTACTTCCGCATTCCAATCCTGCTCACAGCGTCATAATTCTCTATACCAATAAGCTGTAAAATCGTCACTCATCTGTACACCAATAAGCTCATCTTAATCATAAACCAATAACCATAGACATGTATAGAAAGGCTAGATAGCTTACCGGCGCTGAGAGCCAATGGGACCCGACGACGTCACACGGCGGCCATCTTAGGACAGGACCGCTCGTCCAGTTATAACATTAAAGTCTATTGTGCATGTAGTGCTGAAATAACTATATTTTGCTCAATTTTCAACCAATTTTCAAACGGCTTGGTGTGTCATAAACTTCAGGGATGCGGCTATTTAACTGCATACTTGTGAAAAATTATAGCCACGGAGTTTATTAAGAAAATAGTATATTAAGTAGACTAGACAGGTAAAGTACTAGGTATACCCATACACACACAGTAATGATGTCAATATTTATAAGGTACATGAAACATGAAATAGTGCAATTTAGTTTATTACTAATATTTACATTATTAAATACATGTGTAAATTTATGTATAATATAAATCTGTCTCAAGTTGCCATTCTGTAAAATAAAGAGAAAAGAGATGGGTCTTTGTTTTTTTGTTTGTTTTTTACTTAGGTCCAAAGGCACACAATTAGAAAAAACTTACAAAAAAATATATACAAAATATACAAAAAAAAAACAACAACATTAAGACACAATTGGACACAAAACTCAATACAATCAATACAATATAATCAATACAGCTCCCTCCCTCTCCTCCTCTCATTTTCCACAAGCGTAATCAGAAGTTCTGTAAACAAAAAAACAACAAAGTAATCCAAATGTAAAGATGTTTTTAAGAAACCAAACCACTTGGAAATCATGTGTAACTCAAAGCTATGTTGAAACGAAAGACTAACCCTGCCTCTCCCACCAATTTACAATTGCTTGGTGACTCACTTACGACCTCTTCACTGCTAGCCAGCAAATAAATACAACCACATCCACAAAATGACATTTAGACAAAAGATTAGGTTGTCAAGAAACGTTGTTGGTCTCAGGAAACCTGTTAATAATTGAAAATGTCGACTGTGGTATCACTTTAGAGTAGAGGGCAGCCATGAAACACACAGCTACGCTGCAATGTTAAGCGTTTCTCAAAACGTGAAGCTACAATTTAAACATCGGCATCAGCACAAATCATAGCCACGTTAATAAGGTTTGTAATAAACCAAACCGTTTGTAAATCCGTCAAGAATTCAGCAAGTTACGAGCATTTTAGTTGGCGTATGTCACTCACCTTCCGTCCACAGCAGCAGGGAGCAGCAGCGCAGTCTCCTGCCCTAAGATGGCCGCCAAGTGACGACACAGCTGACTCCGCCTTGAGCCATCTAGCCTTTCTATACATGTCTATGCCAATAACCGCTGAGGTGTCGCCCACGTGTCGCCCCGCCCCATCGTCCAGACTGCACTCTGGGCTACTACCTCTGGGCTACTACGCGGGGGCTGCTGGGATTTTATTCTATTGATAATTCCAGTTTACGCCTGAAGGTGGCGGGAGAGAGCTATTGGGAACTTTACGCCACTGATGTGCAGTTTGTAGGTGGTTTATTAGAGGGTAGGATCAGTCGCATGTCGATAGTTTTCATTGTGGGTGCAGTGAGTTAACAGATGAGCACTAATCGGGATTACCCAAAATACAACATAAACAAAAATCTACTTCATTACCAAGAGAAGAGAGACAACAGAAAAAGAAGAAATACGAGGACTGGCTGCTTGACATGGATTGTCCAGACATCTGCCATACAGTACTTTTCAAGAGGACTTCGGAGTGATACTTTTTTATTCAATTAGATTATTTAAAACACATTAGATATCTCTTTTTTTATATTAGGAATAGGAATCGGTTCTGAATCGGATCACTACATCATTTTTAACTTTTTTTTTTCAAAACCAAACAAAAGTGGAATGTGATCGCACGTATTGGATGTATATTGGATTTATAAAGGTGAATTAGACACCGCGCCTGGACGACATTATAAAAGTAAAATATGGGGAATATTGAGAGTGTGGACGGGCAATCTGAGATGAAGCATCATTTAATGCCGCTGAAAGTTCCCATGCCTGAGCCAACAGAGCTGGAAGAAAGATTTGCCATTGTTTTGGTGAGTATATGAGCTAGTTTTATATCTAAACAAAATATATCGTGTATTTTTACTTTTGAAGTATTTTAAAACCTACGCGTTTAAAATATTGACTTTCTATCAAGTTTATTTTTACTTAAGTACAGCATGTAATTACATGAAATCATAACATATTTCCTTCACAATTAACTTCATTTAAAATAACTGTTTTCTCCGGTGTTCCTAACGGTATTGTTTAGCATCTCAGACTTCACAGTGATCAACAGATAAACACATCGCACAGATGAGCGAAAGGGACGTGTTGACATTTCTTTGATATGCTCCGTATGTCAGAAACTTTATGGCTTTCTCAAATGTTTCACCCCCATTTTGTTACTCGCACGCTTTTCCTCGGTCCTTTTGTCTCTGAAGCTTCACGAGCGCTGATAAATGATGTGACATTTCGCACGAGGGTGAAAAAAGCACAGACTTCACTTTACATCCCAAACGTTTTGTTTAGTAAATTGACATACAGTCAAAGAGTGTGATTTTGTGAGGGGTTTAATATAATTAATCTCCTCATAGAGCACAGCATTTTCTGAATTCCCCTAAAACTCCTACGAACGATCCGCCTCTCTCTCTCTCTCTCTCTCTCTCTCTCTCTCGCGCGCGCGCGCGCGCCTACTGTTGCCCCTGAGCAGACATTTGTGTTGAACACACACTTAATACACACTCATCTGTCAGTGTGAATCTGACATTATGAGGCAATCAGGCGTGTTTATGTAATACAGTAACTGAATCATAACATCGTAACATTTGGAAACATCTGTCAAGCTGTCTTTGTAGTTTTTTTAGCCTTTGTTAACCAACTGTTGATTTGCGTACTTGCGAGTTAAAAACAGATTAGTAGATACTAAATTAATTTTATTCTTTATTAATGTACAAACAGACTCAGTTAGGATATGGTATGAGTTTTTTATATATATATAGTTTTATATATAATGTACACATTAAACCCGTTTTCTAATGAGGGCATTAGGTGGTTGCTAGTCAGTTGTTGCCTACATTCTCTGACAGAATTTATTTAGAATTTTTGATTTATTGATCAAAGAGTTCTAGTTTAGCCACAAAATGGCATCATCCTTTCCATACTGGACTGATGATGGAAAGACTGACCATCCCAGGGTGGATCCGAGGTCAGTTTTTGAGCCTTGTAGGCAGTCTTCTGTCTGCTTTTCAGCCAGATTTCCTCTGCCTGCTTTTACTTTGCGGGAAAGCATAACATTTTGAGGAACATTTGTGTTTCACTGCTGTTATCGGATGACAGCATGTGCTGGGCTCTGTCTGTCCTGCTTGACAGATAAAGGAACATAAAAGTGTGTGTCTGGTAAAGAGCTCTCCACTCAGGAAAAGAGGCCTTTGACTTCATGCCATGTTACTGATTAGAGTCACACAGGTTGAAAGTGTTTCTTCTGTATATATATATATATAGATATATATAGATATTCTGACAGCTTCCCTTTTACATTTATAAGGTTCCTGACAGCATACATTATACAATCAGTGACGTAACTCAACTTCCTTCATTTCCGCCTCTGATTTCCTGTGTGCTACTGTGTGTGGTGCACATTTATCTCAGTGTGAGGTTGTGTCTGCTCGTACCATCTCCCCTCCCTCAGATGCACGCTCTCAGACGGGTAGCGCATCATGAAATTGATGTCATCACATGCATTGATGGCTTTAACAGAAGCTTAGCACACAGGAGGGCGGGCTGTGCGTGGTGATGGTTCAGGTGATGAGACCCCTGGGTTACATCAGACAACTTCACGTGGCACTCCAATAAAACTCTCGGTTCAAGCCTAAAAGAGCACATGTGCTTTATGCGGCGTTTTGCTCTTTTTCCTTTATCTGGCTGATTCAGACTTCGCGTCATCTCAGCTTTCTGCGGCTGCGGCTGGAAACAGCCGCTTGACATTTTTCCCTCGTTTGTAAAATGCCATTGCATTGTCTCCACACGTCCGTGGAGAGTTTGGCTACTGGCTTTCTTGATAATCTCAACTGACTTATTGCATTGGTTTGTTTTGGTCATGCAGCCTTCAGACTGAAGATTATATATATTTTTATTCAAAGTAGCATCATCATGACTGAATATTTTTAGTGAAGTGAAGTGACATTCAGCCAAGTATGGTGACCCATACTCAGAATTTGTGCTCTGCATTTAACCCATCCGAAGTGCACACACACAGAGCAGTGAACACACACACACACTGTGAGCACACACCCGGAGCAGTGGGCAGCCATTTACGCTGCGGCGCCCGGGGAGCAGTTGGGGGTTCAATGCCTTGCTCAAGGGCACCTAAGTCGTGGTATTGAGGGTGGAGAGAGAACTGTACATGCACTCCCCCCACCCACAATTCCTGCTGGCCCAGGACTCGAACTCACAACCTTTCGATTGGGAGTCCGACTCTCTAACCATTAGGCCACGACTTCCCATACATATATATATACTTATATGTACATATATATGATTTCAGGAAGACTTAATGAAGGATAGATAATAAAGGAAAAATTCTGTCATCATGTACACACTGCAGGGTAAGTAAAGGATGACAGAATTGAATTTTTTTGGATCAACTATCCCTTTAAAAAAAATTTAAGTTTTTTTTTTTGGAAGCTTATGAAGTGGGTGGGTTAAAGTCAACATGAACTGTTTACTTTCCTAATCCGTTCCTGGGGCCCGTTCTTCTTACCTTGATTAATACATCTGAGATGATTTGACAAATGCCAGATCTTCTAACGGTGATAACTGAGCTCTGGCTAATTTGGTTCTTCAGACGAATCTTTGGATTTGATTAAAATATCTGGATTAAGTTGTCTAAGATTACTGCGCGTTCTTGTGTTCTCCGGAAAGGGCAGATGTATTGATACTCGAAACACAATCAGCAATGTGAATAAAGTCATTATTTTATCACAAATAAATCTTTCAATGAGATAAACTGGCTGTGTCTATTGTATTACAGATTACACAACAATACATTATTATTTTCAAATTAATTTTTCAATTATTATTATTTTAAATGATTGTCCCCGGATTAGTAGGGTACACTTGTAATAGAGTAGAGGTGGCTGGGACAGATATAAAATGTAAATGTTTAAATTACACTTAAAAAGATGCAATCTAATCCTGTTTACATGAAATAAGACTGCTCCAGAGCAGGTTTAAGCTTATGGACCTGTTGCTATGACAGCAACTCCGGGAAGAGCTTTGAAGAACCAACTAATCCAAGATCATGCCAAATCATCAACAATCAAATCCAGCTAACTGAGACACATGTTTTTTTGCAAATAGAAATGTTTGTGTGCATAATCTTCATCAAAATTTAGGCTCCAAATCTTTTTGGCTGACATTCTGGCTTTGCGATCTGTGATCTGTAATCTCGATTGATATTTTTTCCTCAGTAAATGTTATTTTTCTATCCAAAATACATCAGTCAATCAAAAATACATCTTATTTATATTTTCATTTTAGTTATTTTAGTAATGTTGCTCTTTGCTTTATTCATCGTTTTTATTAGATATATTGTAATATATATATTTAAATGTTATTTATTTTTATTTCAGTTTGAATAATTTTAGTAATTACATTTTTAGTACTAAACATTTATTTCAGTTACTTGCGAAAGCAACATTTCAAATTTTTATTTTAAGCTTTTTAAGTTTATATTTCTTTTTTTTAATATTTTTAGTTTTAGTTAAAAATAACAACACTGCTTGTGTTTCATATAAACTGTAAATGTGCACTGTGGAACTTTGGAACTGTAAATGAAAAATGTATTTATTTCATTTCAAGTTACTTGTGAAGTTTTAAAAAACATTTCTACATCACACATGTCATTAAAGAAAAAAAAAGGTGCAAGGGGAACAGCATAAACCTGTAATTTCCCAACAAATCTGACCTGGCAGCTCAAAAAAATGAATTGTTATTGTAGGCATGCTCCTGTATAATGGGTTTTTGTCCATTTTAACTTCTGTAGTGCAGCTTTAAACAATGTAAGTGGAACCCTACATCCATATGGAATATTTTATGGTAATGGAACACTCTCACACCTCACTCTGTGTCTGAAACTGAAGTTGGGGTCTGGCTTCCTAGCTAAACTTCTCCATATGGGCCTCTGTTTTGTTAAAGAGACAGGAGGTGATATTTAAAAAAAACCCCACACATTTCCAGAGGTGCAGCGATGGAGCAGGAGTAGATGTGTGTGTTATATCCTCTTTCAAAGTGCTCCCGCTCGACTGCACCGCGGCGGATTCCTGAGGTCTGCTCTTGGTTAAAGCCACGGGAGAACTTTAGAGAGGGAAAATTCCCTTTGAACTGGCGGTCTGCCACTATGCTCCGTTGTAATGACTTTACCAACACTTTTAGCATAATGTCGTACTGTAGGCTTGTTTCAAAGTCTGCTGGGCTTGTTTTCTTGTTTATCTTCTTTGAAGTAGACACTAAAAGAGATTTTGGTCTTGGCTATCATAGTAAACTACTTTTTGCGATTCAAAGAGCTTTATGTTGTGTGTGAGTGTTTAAGTGTGAGCTTTGCCACACAGGAAGAGGCAACACTGTGACCCTTCCAGCCCCAATTCTTGTCAGTGTGACCCCTGACACTGTGCTGTCTGTCATGTCAGAGTATTTGATAGATGTCACTCAGGTGGAACTAATGGAGTCAAGCTGTGGCCCCTGTTTATGGGACATTAAACCTAAATCATTTTCATTAGTTTGGCCCGTGCTTCGTTTATCCGCTCTGTGTGTTTGGTCAGCCTGCTTTCAGGCCCAAGCGCTTCTAAAAAGCCTGCAGGTGGGGTGGAATCGGCCATTGTTTGTTTGCTGAGCCTCAGATTCATGCTGTGGGAGTGTACATCTGTCTCTCCAATGGCCCCATCACAGTGTTTGAGATGGGATGTCTGAGGCTCCTCTCTGTAGGCATCCTTGTCCTACACAAAAACACAGACTCACATGCATGCAGACTCATGTGCATTCAGGTCAGACAGGTTTTTGTGTTGTGATGTGAATTTAAGGAGAATTTATCAGGTCAGGTGTAACTCATTCTTTATAGTTGTTAAATGGGTATTTGTTCAATTCATTACAGAATTGCAGAGGTTAAATTTCACAAAAAGGTAAATATCAGTTTTAACACTTTTTAAGTGGTAACAAGAAAAAACACAGTCTGCCAGTGCAGTAAGACAAAAATACACTTTATTTTGAACATTTTACGAGTTTTTTTTCTTGTTGTAAGCAGAAACCTTGCTAAACCAAATTTAGAAAAACAATAAAAGAGGAGAAAACAAGAAAAATGGTATATAGTGAAAAATATATTTTTTTTCATATATTATTTTCTTTCTTGTTTTAAGCATGAATCTAGAAGAATTTCACGAAGTTTACGCTTACAATAAAAACCAAAAAAACTATTTATCGGTGGGGTAAGGAAAATGCTGTTAAATCAATATATATTCTCTGAAAACTTAATTTCTCATGCAGTGTTGCTTCTCAAGTAAACTTGTTCCAATGATTTTTAGGATTGTCAAAAGCATCAATTTAAATAAATTAAAAAAAAAAAGATCAGTATTTTTGTGTGGCTGCCATGCAATATGTTATTTGCAAAGTGGAACAATATGTGTAATTTTACATTTTCATGGCTGTTGGTGTGTGTGTGGTGTGGGGGTCAGGCTGCTCTCTTGCAGCTGTGTTGAGGGTCCATTCTGAGCAGTGGTTTCCTGCAGCACAATGGAGGCTCTGTGAGTGTGTGTTGTTTTAGAGCGAGGGCCTCTCCCCCTAAACCCTTTGTGCTCATTTCTTTTACTATAGAGCTTGCAGGAACTGCTGCAACAGTTCTTACTTGCAGATAAATGCCACTTCTGCACACAATCTTCTTTTTTTTGCTCATTTTCTCAGGCTCACGTTCAGAAAAAGTGTACTCCTGTTGTTCCATGTATTTTAAGGTTGGCAGGACTGAGTGGGTGGTGACTCTGTGCTAGAATTCACCATTATTATTATCTCAGGGTGGATTTACTCACCACACCATCATGACACAGGCGGTGGTCCTGCTGGCCTCCTTAGCTAGACATTGTGTTTAACTTTCTTCAGGATTCTGCAAACCAAGTTCCACTATTCCATGCTGGCAACATTTGGAACCTCTATGGCATTTTCCTGGATAGACCCCCTGCTGCTGCATGTTAAATAATGTGACACATATAGGTGAAACTAAGTTCTGCAATTAGATTTTTTTGTGTGTGTGTTTTCAGCTTGTTTATTTTCATATAAAAATATGCCGGGAAGTCGCTTCAAACAATGGTATAAACATCATTCATTATAAATTGTGATAATCGTAATTAATAATCGCTTTTACAGTTTCAAGGAAATAATTGACATTGTGATCTTCGTTATAACTGTGCAGCCCTAATATGTGTTCAAGAGTGTATGCAGTTGTAAATGTTTGGATGTCAAAATGAAGCTGTCTCCTGTGCTCCCATTCCTGTTGTTCTCTGTATATCCATTATGACCCTGTTCCTTTCCATCTCCTGTGTGGTCGACCGAAGACACAAACAGGACATCCTCTATTTAAGTGTCAGCCAGAACCTCTGATTCACTATAAATTATTTTTGCAGAAAGTTTATATTTATAGCACCATACAAGCTCAGTTCTGACTCTGGATCTGATTCTCATGGTTAGAATTAATCCTGCTCATATTTAATAACTGAGATGTGTTTGATCATGAAACCATTTAAGAGCATTTAAAGGGATAGTTCACCCAAAAATTAAAACTACCCCACGATTTACTCACCCTCAAGGCATCCAAGGTGTACCACTTTCTTCATTAAGACAAATACAATCAGAGTTATATTAAAAAATGTCCTGGCTCTTCCAAGCTTTATAATGGCACTAAATGGGTGTTATTTTCCGATAGTACAAAATAAGTCCAATGAAGTGCATCCATCCATCATAAAAAGTGTCCCACATGGCTCCGGGGGTTTAATAAGGACCTCCTGAAGCCAGAGGTGGGTAGAGTACCCAAAGACTGTACTCAAGTAAAAGTAAAAGTACTTATAGAAATATTTACTCGAGTAAAAGTAAAAGTACTAGTCTGAATAGTTACTTGAGAAAGAGTAAAAAATGTATCGGATAAAAAATCTACTCAAGTAGTTAGTTACTAGTTACTTTGGGTCATATATACTGAGTCTACTTTTATTTAGATATATAGATAAAATGTATGTAATGTATGTGTGTGTGTATAAATAAATATATATATATTATATCAGCCTTTATCTATTCATCAAATAATCCTAAACAAAATCTCACAGGTTCCAAAAAAATATTAAGCAGCAAAACGGTTTCCAGCACTGGTAATAAATCAATATATTAGATTTATATTTTGATGGATCATAACTCTGAAAACTGGAGTAACAGCTGATGAAAATTCTGATTTGCATCACAATATAAATTATATAAGTATGTATTATATATGTATAAATAACCTCTGACAAAAAGAAGAGTGAAAAACTCCTAACATAACCGCTAAGTTACTGAACATCTGAACATAACGAACCAAATGCAGATTGACGGATCTTCTTCCATCTGTTCTGCAAAATGTAAACAAATGTATATTTCTGCAAGCGTAAATATTGTGGAAATATAATTTATTAATTGTGTCTAGGCATAGGGGGGTCGTCATGTGACACACAGCAGCAACAGCATATTGGCAAATTATTATTAAGCATTAGTATTTATTTTTTATTTTTTTTATAATTTTTTTTATTAGACACATTCCCAGAAGCATGAACTATATAATGAAATATCTGGATTCTAACTTTTCATAAATTGTTAATAATTATAATATGCAATGGTCAAAGTAGCCTAATTTTGTAATTTATTATAAAAACCTGTCTGTTTACTTAAGTAATATAGGTGTCATGCCATAACATATTTTTAATACGACTTACTTTATATTAAATGTGAATTTAACATTTAAAGTCAATGTGATATAAAAACTGCTACTAATCTTTCATTGTTCAGAAAGAGAGTAAATAACATTTACATTATCAAAGATCATTTTCACTGACAGTCTATCAATCACTCTCAGAAACTCCCATTAAAATCACTAAACCGGTTAACACTGTGAAATCAATATCTTATTTACAGATTCGTACACACATATCTGCACTTTGTTGTTTCTGAAGAGAGAATTCGCCAGAAAGAGGTATTCAGTCAGTGAGCGAGTGAAGGAAGCACCGGCATTTCAGCGATGACTCATCGGAACGCCTCTGATTGGCCAATGCTTTAATAAGCTCAACAGAATCTTGTGTGATTGGTTATAATGCGCACTGCTGTAAAAACGCGTCTGTCTCTGGCTCACCGGCAGCGAGCGAACGCAGATCTGAATTTAGCAGCTAATGATATGACTCGCTGAGTTCTCACGCCGGTGTGATTGTATCAAATATAGAAAATATTAATCGGCTATTTTTTGTCTTTTGGAAGCTGCATTCAACTTGGTTCCCCTCTGTTATAAGTTACACTTACAACAAACTAATGACATAGTGGTATCGTGTACTGTAATCGAGTGTAGCCCAAGTTATACCTGTTGAACCGTAGATAGCGCACGTGGTGTTCATCCAATACAGATCTTCATCGCAAGCAAATAATAGCCTTTGCAGATTTGCTTTCAATTCAGTGCAGATCAAGCCACGTCTTCAGCGCTCTTTCTGTTCTTAAACGTTACAACTCTAAGTGAACCGTATCAAACACTCAGCGCGCGCGGTAGGGAACTGAAGGAATCCTTCAAACTGATTCACGAACCTATTCAATGGTTTGCCAATTGGTTTGATCAAGCCTTTGAACAGAATTGACTCAAAAGAATGAATCATTCGCGAATGGGCATCGCTCATTGCCCAGAGAAAAGTAGACAGCGCGTTTGGATCAAACTGAAGCATTTATAACATTTATTGCATTAAGATAAAATAACGAGAGGAGCGTGGCCCACAGTAACGAAGTAAAAGTACAGGTTTTTCCCCAAAAAATTACTCAAGTAAGAGTAAAAGTACCCATCTTTAAATATACTCCAAAAAGTATTAGTTACCCAAAAAACTTACTCAAGTAAATGTAATGAAGTAAATGTAACTCGTTACTACCCACCTCTCCCTGAAGCAAATCGATTAATTTTTGTAAGAAAAATCTCCAGTAATCTCAAGCTTCCACTAATCATCCACCTGAGCAGCATTCTATTGTGAGTGCATGTACGTTAGTTAATGGAAACTAGAGATTACTGTTCCTAAAGTTTTCAATATGGATAATGTTCTTACACAAATGCATTGATTCGCTTCAGGAGGCCTTTATTCACCCCCCAGAGACATGTGGGACACATCCTTTATGAAGGATGGATGCACTTTATTGGACTTCTTTTGGACTATTGAAAAATAACACCCATTCACTGCCATTAAAGCTTGGAAGAGCGAGGACGTTTTAATATAACTTCAATTGGGTTTGTCTGAAAGAAGAAAGAAGAAATTTAGCAAATCAAGGGAACTTAATAGTAATCGCCTGCACATTTTAGTACATCGAGGGAACGAAGTAATAAATTGTGCGCACAATTTATTTATTTTTTCTTGCATGTAACGTGCGGGGTTTCGTAGAAAGGAAATCTGCAACGTCACATCTGGAAACCTCATCATGATCTTCAGTAGTTCCTGAAATCACACCTTGTGACAACAAATAATTCTAAGTAACCATATAATTGTATACAGTATTTCTTAAGATAAGGTTCAAGAACTCACTTTCACACAGAATGCTTAAACCAAAACCATTTTTGTGGTTTTATTTAAGAATGGTCAGGCTGTCCTTGTAAGCTTCTGAACTTTTCTAAAAGGAAATGTGTTTGTTAATGATTTGTGGCTGACATCATGTTGAGCTGCTCAGAGCCCCAGGGATTCTCTTGGTGGAGAAGAGCATAGTGCACTATTATGCCATAGGCACACCACAGCTGTAGATCATTGAGGTGTTAATGGCCCCATCAGCATGATGTTATGGGACTTTAAATTGTCCGTGTTTACCAGTTAACACTTTGTGTTAATTTGAGTGGGAAGTTTCATATGCAAAGCATTTTTAATGTTCTCCGTTCTGAAGAGCTGAAGTTGAATTATTAGTTTTACTTTCAGTGAGCAAGTTCATTCTCTTTTCACTTCTGATTACAGTGGTATGTCTTTGGCCATTTAAACAGAATCTGCAGTGAAATTTGGTGATATGGTCATTAGATATCATAATTTTCATGTACATAATTATAATCAATAGTTATTATTTTTATTATAATTATTTTTATTTAAAACAATTTTTATAATTAGCTATTTTTTTTTAATTATGATAATGATTTATTGTTATTTTAATGTGTGTATTCATATAAACATTTTTCAAATTATTATTATTAGCTTATTATTTTTATTTTATTTTTAATTTATGATATATTTCATTGATTTAAAATGTATTTATTATAGTTTATGTATATATATATATATATATATATATATACACATATATTAGGGGTGTAACGGTACGCAAAAATCACGGTTCGGTACGTACCTCGGTTTTAAAGTCACGGTTCGGTTCATTTTCGGTACAGTAAGGGAAAGAAATGCAAACATTAAACTGCAGGTTGTTTATTACTATAAACTTTTTTTAACAATTTGTTTACACTTTTTTAAAATACTTTTTAATAAAATATATATAAAATAAAAAAAAAGAACAGGAAAAAAAATACTGCTGCAAAGTCTCAAACCAATATCATATAATAAAATATAATGACAAATAAAAAACTATGATTACAGTGCAGCATTACCAATCCCAGCTTGTAGGCCTGCTCATATTTTAAAAATATATATAACTTTTCCAAAGTGACCTGCTTAGATTTCGTTATTGCGTTGGACCGATCGGAATTAAGAGAAAAGGTCTGTTTAAATGCCGACGGGAGCTGCGTTTGAATTACAATCGTTTTTTCCTAGTTGTAGTGATGTTCACACTCGTGTGATGCCTTTTGAAAACCTTAGGCCGGTGACACACTGGCATATTGCACCTGTCAAACATAGTCTATTTTGCCGTCAATACTGTTGACGGTGTCCTTTATCAGAAGGATTTATATTTATGCTCAACATGAAGTATAGATATTGTTGTCGTGAAGACAAGATCCTGGTCTGTCGGCGCCTCGGCGGCCTCCCTCTATGTCACCTACAGTAGCAGCAGCGCGCCAGCGCCGCGTCAGGCACCATTCTGGTGTGTAAAGACACAGAAAATGCGAAACAGCTGTCACGCAAATGACACGCAGCAGAAACGCCACGCTCACACCACGCAGCCAGTGTGTCACCGGCCTTAGAATCAGCTGCAGGGCGGGATTTGCGCTGAACGAGGAGACTTCCCCCACTTAATATGATCGTTTGGAAATACGAAAATGTATATGTTCCACACACAAAATATTGCATCCAGTCATTCAGTACACACGTGAACCGTACCGAAAGCCCTGTACCGAAACGGTCCAGTACGAATACACGTACCGTTACACCTCTTATATATACATATATATATATATATATATATATATATATATATATAATTTATAAAAATGTTTTACATTTTATATTTAGCCTAAATCCTGGATGGTTTGGAATGGGGATTGTTTGTGTTTCTTATGTAAACATCTGGTGGGGGATGGGGGGCAGTTCACTAGTAAATCCACCTCAGTCTCTTTCTGTGTTGTGGTGGATGAGACCAGTGTGTTTTGTGGATTTGCTTTGTTGTGATTGCCTGGTTCAGGTTACTGGTAAGGTTTGGGAGATTAGGTGTCAGCGCGATTAATGGAGGACAACATTTTCTCACACTCCATTTTTTCTTGTTCATTTCCAGAAGACTAGCCTTAAAAAAGCCCTGACCTCCTGTAGATCTCAACTTTCTTTCCCACCAGCAATCTTTTGGTTAGAGTAAACTGTTACTTAAAAAAATACAAATAAATTAAAGTTGGAAATTCCCCTGGCCACGTGAAACCCTTTTTTCTTGTATTGTACACTGTTTCGAAGAATAAGAGGAACAGTAGCTTCAAGAGTTTGAGTTGATGTGGTTTTGTAAAACACAGGAATTCACCCATTAACTATAGTATGATACTAATATTTCACATTTACATGTGATAGTGATGTCATTGCTTATGGTAATTTTTTCAGTTAGATTCTGTCATTCTTCCAAGTTTGTCATAGGGCCTGGGTTTTTTAAGCAGGTGGTCCATGTATGTCCTTTTAGGGAGTCCATGGATAAATATAGATTTACATTTTTTTTAATCCATGTATTATTATAATAAACATATATTATTAAATTATATTTTAAAATGAATAAATTTTAATAAAAATTATAAATTTGGTTCTGTAATGACCTGTTCAATATTATAGAATGTTATTAAGTTATAGGATTATTTAAGGATTGTTTGTTAACATGCCCTTATTATGTCATTTTTAAGATTCCTAATATTGTTTTGGGAGTCTCCTACAATACGTTTACATTTTTGCAATGTCAAAAAACACTTCAGTTTTCTCAAAATATGCATTTAATATCACCTCATTTTCCAATTAATCGTTTGAAGCAGTTCTAAGATTAAGTCTCTCTAAACCCCTCCTTTCCATTAGCGTACTCTGCTCTGATTGGTCAGATGGCCCAGTCTGTTGTGATTGGTCTACGTGTTGAAAATGATATGCCCATTGCCATAGTTCCATAGTTTCAGCGCTTGATAGAAAATATAAACATCTATTGTTTATCATACAAATAGGTTGTGATTCAGTGGAGCCAGCTGGTCCAAATAAACCAGGTACTGATCCATCTTTCATGAGTAAGCGTTTTATGAATCCTGAGATTAAAGAAGCAATTGTCAGGAAAATGATTGGGGTTGTACTGCTGTGAATTTTAACCACTGATTCTTTACAGCCTCATCTTTCAGAAGTGAAAATAAGATGAATTTACTTTCACAGTGTTCACAGTGTTCTCGATATGAGTTTAACCACGGGAACAAACTACAGTGTTTGAGGGTGGGCCAATGTAGAACATAGGCGGGCATTATGCAGATGTGTCACCCGTGATGTGTAGCCATCAGGGAAGTGGGATTTAAATTACTGACGACTTGTTTCGGCTGTTCAGAGTTAATTTCTTCTTTTGGGAGACAATAATTTATTTATTGTGCACTTTGTTCCTTACAACTTTACAGATCTTTCTCTCTGTCTGTGTGTTTGTGTGTTTTTGTGCGCATCAATTAAAGCTGCACATTAATATAGTACAAAATATAGATGGGGGTAAAACTTATTTTTGTGAGAAGAAGGGAGAAAACAAGTATTTTATTGTCTTGACCAGGCTTCATGTATTATTCAGATTCCTTGCGTTAAATGCAATGAAACTGAGCTTTTTTTTTGTAAGGAAAAAATTATTGAAAAGTTGTAATGTTTTACTGTTTTAATATTGACAGTACTTTAATACTGACACACTTTTCAGTGCCAACATATTTGGAAGAATGAGAGGAAAAATAGCTTTAGCAGGCCAATGTGACGTAAAGTAAGAGTTATTTTTTCCCATTCAAACTTATGGTCCACTATACCTGGCAGGGTTCGTGTGCATTCCTCAGGTCTCATGTTGACGCTCAGCTCCTGGGGACCTATTAGGAAGAGCTCAGTAGCTGAAAGAGGGAGACGGTATGTGTCTGGCGCTCTGCTCTGGTCTAGTTGACTATGCTGACATATGCTAGATTCATTAAAAGGATATGAGAGCCCAGACTTCCCCTTCATTTTTCCTGTACTACAGTAGACTGCCATTGAAACTCATCAAATGGATTCAGGGAGAGACTCTACCTGTTGACTTAACAGTTTAGATCAGTTTGTAAACCACTCTTATTGGCTTTAGGGTTTAAATTATATTAAGCTTGCAGATTTAAGTGGGCTTCGGAGGAGTTTATGTTGGATGTCTCCCAGAGTGTAGTCTCAGGCATGGGAGCAGGCGCTTGGAGCTGTACATGGGCGAAAACATATTTGCATTGTTTGTGTGTATAAATGCAGCTAAGAATTTATGCTCACACGAACTCCCACTGCCCTCTCAGAGCGGACAGAGAACCAGCCAAATAAGGCTGTAAAAGTGTGTGGCCCTCTTTCAAACATGCCATAGCTGTTCCCCTGGTGAAGACCAATATTTGACCACTTCAGTATAGGGAAGAAGAGCGTTTTTGTGCTGCTTTCAACATGAAATCGAAATTAACCTTAGTCTGACAAGCGGGTCTGTGACCAGCGCCGTAGGGCTGATGGACCGGACGGCTTCTTGTCTGCGCTGGATTACCTCGACCCCCCAATTTCCGTCCCTAGTTGCAAAGTTGTGTGTTTCTATAGATTATATGCTTTGTTGCTGAGGTGTTTTTCCTGTTCTCACCCAATAGGAGCATAGTCTGTGTGTTGTTTTTTTCCCTCACTTTCCTCATGTTATGCTGTATTTCTTCCTCAGTTCCCTGTCTTCCTGTCCTGTCTACCCCCTTGTCATATTGTATGTATGTATGCATGGACAGGTTGATGGCTAATTTTGCTGGTACTTGTGACTAGTGACAATAAAGGGCTACTACTACTACTACTGCTACTGCTACTACTACTACTACTAATATAATTTATTGTATTATAATTTATTATATAATAGCATCATTTATAATAATAATAATGATTTATGTTCAATAAAATAATACAATTAAGCATTTAAATAAAAATAAATTAATATAGTACACTATTCAAAATAGTTATAATTAATGTAATAGTTATAATTTTTGATTATTTTTTAAATATTGTCAACTATATTTAATAATAATAATAATAATAAATTATGACTATTAATAAATGAGTAATCACTCAATCTTGTTTCACACAGAAAAATTACACATTTCCATCATATTACAGAAGAGAAAAATGGTGCAAATGATGTTTCATGTAGACTTTATAAAGTTTTCATTGGTATTTCTGGCTGTGTTAAAAGTCATAAACAGGAGACCGCTTCTCTGCATGAGAAAGCACATATTGGGTTTGTTTTCTTTGACTGTATGTTCGTTGTCTTCCTGTCTGACCTGTGCTCTCCATCATGTGTGATGTTTCGTGCGGAGGGCTGTCTGTGGCTGGGGTTTGTTCTCCCCTTCTCTTCTCTTCTCTGTCTCTTGAGCTCTTCACATCTCTTTATTCTCTGCAGTCTGATACCCGACAACAGATCAAGCTATTGTTCTCTGAAGGCACATCTTTCTATTCCCTTTTGCCTGCCCCACTCCCTTTTCAGCCAGACATCCCAATTTCTATAGGTAATTTTCCCAGCTCCCCCTGTATTTTGTAGCACAGTCTTTCCCCACTTTCATTGTCAGTAGTTCACATGGTCCATCTTGTCATGTGCCTTTCCTTACCCACACTTCTCTTCCTCTTTCATTTCAAAAATTCCTTTTGTCTTTTTGTGTTTTTCCATGCTTGTCATTCATGTAAAAATACATGTTCCCAGAAACTAAAATACACTGCACTTATGTCATTTTTTTACTCTTGTATAAAATTGTAAGTGTTCCTCAGTTACAACATTTTTGGGTAGTTGTAGTCACTGATAGCCACAGTCTATTGTTCAACGTAATCCTTTGCCAAACAGCTAAACATGCCAGAAAAATGGAATGGTTCTTTGTTGTGTCTGCACAGTCACTCTTTCACAAACTATACTGGGATCAAACAGAAGCTCTTTTTGTCCCAGTGGTGGGTAGCATCACTCTTATTTTGGAAGTAAAGAGCTTTAGGGAGTTGATTTTATGTTTCATTTTCAGACACTGAAAAATGAAGGTATTTTCGTCTCAGATGTAAGATGTGGGCCTCTTTTTAAAGTCATTATGCCAGTAAAACAAGACTGGAAAGGTCTAATGAGATTTGCTAAATTAAATTAGGAATCAGCAGTTAGCTAAACCTTTTGCTATAGCAGAGTAGCCAGGAAGGTATTTTAGGGAAAGTAGAACATCTGCTTCATTTTGTTTTGTTTTTGTTGTTTTGCATTCATATTTTGGACATGACCACCTTTTATATTGTATAATGTTTGCAGACAAAATGAGACGTTCTACCTTTCCAGGAATAGACAAAGTGCTTTGATCCCTTTGGACAGTGTGCCATCTCAGTGGTTAGGAGTGCATTCAGTTTTTTGTTATTTCAGACTGCTGTTTTCAGTGTGGCCTGGAGTGGACAGGCTAGTTTTTCTTCATAAATTTCAAAATCTTCGTAGTGTTTTCTTTGATCTTACTTCAGTGAGCTTTAGCATTAACGGTTCCAGCATTGATTCAAAGATGGTTTTGTGCTCTTACGTTTTTTTTTTGGTACTTTTTGTACTCAGGTTTCATTTGATAGTGGTGGTGTTACTCCAGAAGTGCAGGAAGCTCTTGGGCCCTAAGAAAAAACCCTAGGGTAAATACTGCACAGTTGAAACAGAAAAGTGAATCTTAAACGTATTTTCAAGGACTCTCATTTCTGGAACAGAAAACAAAGAAGCCTAAATCTCAGAGAGCTACTGTAGATCAGATAAAGCCTCATCTGAGCTCTTTGCAGCCGCTGTTATCAGTGATGTGGCTCCAAATCCTGGATCATCATGTGAATGGAGGACTGGAACCTCACTGTGCTCTAAGTGCCCTAATTATATAACAGACCAACAAATGAGACTAGGCAGTCCTGGCAGCAGACATATGGCCAGATCTAACCTCTGATTCCTAATTTGAAGCTTCCCAGAAGGCAGTTGCATTGCTCACAGGTTGCTTTTCCATAGATTAGGAGACCAGAGCTCTTTAAATATCAACTTTGTGTCAGATGTTTTCCCTAAAATTGCTCATAAAAAATTTAAATAAACAAAATTAGGTAATCGTTGACATATGGTAAAATAGAGCTCTGAAATGAATGTGGATAGCAAAGTGCATGTTTGAAAATTGATAAGAAATGTTTGGATTCATATTGAAATATAACTTTTAATTTTTAGATATTGGTGTATTGGCAAATATAAGACTTTGACATGTCTTCTTTAATTTACATGTTTCTCAGAACAAAATCTATAATTATATTTCTTTCAGATTTGATCTACACGCTCTTTTGCCGTTATCATAAAAATGCAGTATAGCCGATATTTCCTCAGAGACTGGATGCTTTCATATTGACACAGCATAGATGATGGTATTTCGTAGACATTACGCTTCTTTCTTCCTCAAAAACAATGGATGAGGTTTGTTGTTTGAAATGTTCGGAAGCAGTGAGCTCATCACAAAGAGCTGCCCGTTTACATAATTTCTTAAATGCTGCATGCTAACTAGTGTAGGAGGAACCTACATCCTTGACATTTGAGTTGTAGATTAGAGTATAGAGAGAGAAAGAGAGAGAACTTCAACTGTTGATCAACCCAAAATCTATATGCTCAGTTGAAGAGAAGGGAATGGAGACAAAATCGGGTGATAGAAAAGATGAAGTAGGATAATTTATAGCCAGATTAAATACTGTTATAAACAGGGCACATTCCTTCTGAAACTGGACATCTGGAATGCACAATGTCGGTCACAATTGGGGGGGGGGGGGGGCATTGGAAGGGGAATCGTAGGAGGAAATGGTAATGCTTGAGATCTTCACAAGCGGAGCCAAATAACATTCTCCAGGGCCTCTGTCATTTCTGCTTAAAAGTTGTTAACTTTTCAGACATTGCAAACCTTAGTCATCATAATTGGGATGTCTTCCAGCCGAATGTGGTTTCAAACAAAACAAATTTACTACATGGTCAGTATAGTAAAGTTTGGAGTTCATAAATTCGGTGTGTGTTTCTCAGACAGTCTGTCTTTCAGCATTTAATTCAACAGCAGACAGACTGTCTGAGAAACACACACCGAATTTATGAACTCCAAACTTTACTATACCTCTGTATTTCCTGCACCACTAATTGCTACAGGTAAATCTAAAGCTCCATCACAAATGGACAGCTGTGGACTTTTATTATTCTAAATTCTATTCTAAACTTTAATTCGGTTTAGACTTCTGTCTATGATGAGATAAAAAAAAAGACTTACTAATGATGGGTACTTTTAAAATAATGCTTCCTGAAACTTTAAAATCTTGTGTCAAATCTTTGATTTGGAGTATGTTTGGAGTATGCAAGTCACATATTTAAGCAAATGAAAAACTGAATAAAAAACTGCTATGATACATACTGCATTCACCAGCCTTTCCCAGACATCTCACTGAATATGATTCATTTGGGCTTGTGGAAAGGCTTAATCACTTTACAGTGGAAATAAATTGAAACGCAGTCTTTCAACACATACAGTACAATATTCACTTTCCATAAATCATGGAGTTAATACCACTGGAAAAATGTTCGTTTATAATGTCATGGTCATGTAATTTCACTGAGATATTATGTTGCCTTGGCAGTATACTGTGAAGCTGTTGCTTTTGGGGTGGATGAATCACTAACACAGAGTGCAATGACATAAGTGATAGGCAGATGCTCGGGTTGATATAGGTGTGAATGGTATCTTCAGAACAAACATCTCTTCCATCTTCAAGGGAAAACCCACTGAGAGGTCTGTAACATGCTGTGGTGATCTGCTGATCACTATCTGAAATCAGAGCACAGAGTCTCAGGTTAATAAAGGGAGATGCAGTGTTTGTTGAAGACAGTTGTCACCTCACACCCCACGCCTGGCTCAGTGTGTGTTCCACTATTTAAGACATTTAGAAGACAAATCACACACTGATCTGTTTGTAGTGCAAACGTGACCTGATATCAGAGCGTAGTCTTGTTACAGTTCAGTGCCCTGTCTATTATAAGAAGTGGCAGAAAGAACAATGGTTTATATATCATTTTAACAATAACATTATTATTATCATCACACCAGTTGATATGGGAATCATGAGAATATATATCTCACATGTACACTACAATTTAAAACTTTGGAGTCAGTAAGATTTTTTTAATTTAAAGAAATTAATATTTGTATTAATTAAATTCATTGAAAATGACAATAAAAACATTTATAATGTTACAAAATATTTTTTTTTCCATGAAAAGCTTTCTATTCATTAAAGAACACAAAGATATTAAGCAGTACAGCTGATCATGTGACACTGAAGATTGGAGTAATGGCTCATGAAAATTTAGCTTTGCTATCACAGGAATAAATTACACACACACATATATATATATATATTTAGCTATAAAAAAAATTTTTTAAAATTGTAATTGTATTTCACATTTTACTGTATTTAGTGTATTTTTTGTCAAATAAATCTTGCTTCTGCGAGCATAAAATACTTTTTCCAGAAACATTGGAAACTCTTCCGACCTCCAACTATTGAACAGCAGTACAGATGAGGATAAAAGTCTGTTTTTGTGGTGCTTACCCAGGATATTTGATAGCTCAAGTTAACAAACTTAAGTTTCTAGGTGGTGACAGAGTTGCATTTAGATGTCTGTGCCATTTAATCAAGAGCATTATTACTTATGGAAGCTGTTATATGAACATGCTGACTTGCAACTAACTTGCAAGTAAAATTTACTTTGAGCTGTTGCTCTGCTGTAAATTATGCTCATGTTCATGCGGTTTATGTGGAAGTGTCCGAGTTACATAAAAGTGAATTTCTGTAAACTTTGGCTCTTATGTCATACTTCAACTAATGCAGTTTGTTTTTAAGCAACACTCAAGTAAACACTTACACACTGCAAACCACTCAGAATACCTTAGCAACCACATAGCAACACACTGACAATCACCCACAATTGTGGCAGTGAGTTTTGCAAAAGCAGTTTCCTTCAAAAAATGTAAAAATATAGTTTGGAATGGAGAATTTAGTAAAAAGATTTTAGTGATGTCTGAAGATGAATATGATTTCAAACAGGATATGAGAAGTCAACACAGGACGTGAGGTCACAGGCTGCAGGGTTTCTCGTGCCAGACAAGAAACCGCTGTGACCCAAAGAAAATGAGTACAGAGATGTTACCATGGATACATGGCATCCTGTGTGTTCTGATGCGAAAGCGCTCTCTTGTTTTTCAGAACTCTATGAACTTGCCTCCAGATAAAGCTCGTCTCCTCCGGCAGTATGATAATGAGAAGAAGTGGGACCTCATCTGTGACCAGGTACAGCCTCCACAAGCTCCCACTGTGAAATCACACCCTTGCCTCTGTAGGGCAGTCCAGAAGAACACACGTTCACGAATGGGGTTATTGACATGACATTTAAAAAAGATATATTTGTACAGTTATTATTAACAAGTTAAGAGAAAGTTTTTGCTTGCCAGTTATACACAGTTTTATCAGATTTTAGTGATTTAGCACACAAAAGAAAAGGCACAGACACAGGATCATACGAGCCTGTCCTCCAACAAAAAACGACCATATAGGTCGTTTGTGCAAGCACCTTATTACGACCTATATTTACGTTTTAAAGTTAAGCGCCCTCTAGCGGGCGTAAAAATAATGACAGTATCGCGTTGCGTCTGTCGTCATGAAATGACGTATAACGTCATTACCAATCAAAACGCACGTTTATTTAAATGCTATGTGTGGGCTTTTCACACCGATCTCACAGTATTTCCTACATATTTTACTAGGTGGCTTATTCGTTCGATTGACCACACCTAACCCCACCCCTAAACCTAACCCTCACAGAAATCATGCTAAATTATGATTTATTGAGCATATACATTTTTTTGAGCATAGACCACTTTTATGATAATTTTATAGTTATTTTATCCTCAGTCACCATTCATTTTAATTGCAATGAAAATATCGGCCTATCCAGTCTTCAGAATTTCTTCTTCTGACTTCATACTTTCATATAGATTAGGAATAATATTAGGGTGAGTAAATGATGACAGAATTTCAGTTTTTAAAGGTGTCCCTTTAAAAAAAAAAATGGCATGTCTTATTAAAAACAATTGCTTAAAAAATGCATCAGTGCAGTAAATGATGACTTTGTGCTACATTCTGTGCATTTCGTAAAACTATTTATAAATGACTAGTCAAGCATTTTGACAAATTTGTGCTACTGAATAATGGAGTTATAGCAAAAAATTGTTTTAAGACTTATAATTTTTTTTTAAACAAAACAACATAAAATGATTCAGAATATGTGTATGTGTTAGTTAAAACAGAGCATTGATCTTTTGTTGGAGATGTTTGATGTTTTTGCCTGTGTATAACTGTCTCCCCCTCTTCTCTGTGTCAGGAGCGTTTCCAAGTGAAGAATCCTCCACATACATACATTCAGAAACTACGTGGATATTTAGACCCAAAAGTCACACGCAAGGTCAGCATCATTCACCAGATGCATAACCAATGTCTGTTTCTCACCTGGTTGCATGTGAATGTGACTTACAGTTGTTAAAGGGGTTGTATTATTAGAAATAAAAAAATCACCAAAAATTGTATCAACTTCACAAAAAAATAGCTTGTTTAATTACAAAATTGTGTTATATTTATGTTTCCTTATACTTTTGCACAAAAAACCCTGAGTAGCCCTATAATCATACCACTGAGAATTTTAAAAAAAATATATGTTTGCAGTCAGTAAAATGACATTTTTATTCAGCAAGTATGCATTAAATTGATCAAAAGCCAAGTCAAGTCACCTTTATTTATATAGCACTTTATATTATACAGATTGTGTCAAAGCAGCCTTAGAGTATTAAACAGGAAAATCTTGTGCTGATAATGCAAGAGGAGCAAAAAAAGTAAAGACATTTAACATTTGACAAAAGATTTACATTTATTAAATTAATGGAAATATATGCTTTTCTTTTGAACTTTCTATTTGTCAAAGAATCCTAAAAAACAATCATGTTTCTCACAAAAATATTAAGCAGCGCAGCTGAGTTCAACATTAATAATAATATGAAGAAGAAATGTTTCTGGAGCACCAAATCAGAATATTAGAATGATTTCTGACGGATCATGTGACACTGAAGACTGGAGTCACAGGAATACATGAGATTTTAAAATGTATTAAAAGGGAAATCAGTTATTAAAAATTTTAATCAAATACATGTGGGCTGGGTGAGAATAAAAGACTTCTTTCAGAATCATTTAAAAATCTTATCAACCACAAACCTTTGAATGGCATTGTATATGCAAAAATATAAATATTCAGAATCAGTTAATTTCCTATAATCTGCTCAATTGGTTTTCCTGTTTAGGTCATTAGTGTTGACCTCTTTTGTGCACTAAAAGTTTATCCAGAAATGTTGTTTTATGCAGCACAAGTTAGTGTTTATTGAAATGTTTAAACTATTTTGGGGATGTTGCAGAGTATTTCTTCAAACGTGCCGATAATCATCCGTTTGTCTGTGTGTGCAGAAATTCCGCAGGAGGGTTCAGGAATCCACCAAAGTCCTGCGAGAGCTGGAGATCTCGCTGAGAACCAATCACATAGGGTAACTAATTCCTATCTTCTCTCCTTTAATCCTACTTTTACATCTCGTAAACATCTTAGTCGTGTGCTGATCTCTACAAATACCCCTCCCAACAATCACCCAGAGTAACATCCCATGTTCCTCCCGTAACTAATGCAGTGAGGTTATGAGGCTCCTGTAAGCAGTGCAGGGAACAATAGGCTTGCTAGTGTTATGGACGGGAAGCTGTGGTATTGTTCAGCTTTCCCCTCTAAAGAATCACTCTTTCTTTGTTCTTCCTGTTGTAGAAAGCTAGATGTAGTTTTTGCTTGTGCACAAATCCCTGTTGTTGGGCTGTTCTGCCAGCTTCCCTGTGCTTTACAATGCTGTCTGTAGACCCCGGCAGTATCCAGATGGTTTTTATTCATCTCGTCCCTCACACACCACCCCCTTAGCAGCTTCAAGCAACTCAGGAAGTTGAGTTGTGTATGCTGGAGAGCCAGGAAGCTTGTAGCATCCAACAATGTAGTGTGTGAAAGGACACGTATACACACACACACACACACACACACAAAGGTTTATAAGTCACATTGATGAACTCAGACAAAACATTGACACATTTCTGTAACACAGTGAAACACTGACAACTGGGATCATCTTTTCAATGTTTATATTCTGTTTTTAAGGGCACACACTCTTATTGAATACTAAAACAATATGTTGTGAAATTGTAAAACCATTTACACACAAACACGTTATTTTTATCATATCTTGTTATGTGCAAAATAATCTGTTTAGCTTCAGATAAGTTTATAAGCCAAAAATATGGCTTTACATTAAAATAATAAAATTAAAATGTATATAATTTATTAAATAACATTATAATTAATAATATGTACATTTATTTTTATAATATCATTTTGTTATTAACATTAAACAATTTATAACAAGTTTAAATCATACATTTAAATGATGAATTATATCATTTTATGTTTAAATATTAAAGAAGGATTTAGTTTCTTTCGTTTTAAGATTTTGTTCCTTTAAGTTGCTTTTTCTCAAGTTACTTTTTATTGTTAGTTGTGTGTAGTTTAGCTAACTATTACTTTAAAAGATTAGAAAGCTATATTCAGTTCAAATTGCTATAAATTATGAGTAGTTTGGCAAACTACAGGTTCAAAGTAGCTACCTCAACACTGATACACACACACACACACACACACACACACACACACACACACACAGGAGCGAAATCTTAGAAAACACTGGTAAAATATGATTATTAATTACTTCCTTTGTCTTCTGTGTGAGCCATAAATAACCAGTACACTCCTCTCTCCTGCATTATTAAGAGCATCCAGGGGATTGTAATGTGTTTCTCATTAAGACTAAACTTTTTTCACTTTTTTGGGGCGCTGGATGAAATGGAACAGAGGACTGTTTATTGCATGTGTCCGATCCCTGGCCTCTTTCCGATGTGCTACTCCTTGCTTTGCCAAGACAATCTGAAATAGCATCTGGCCGGACAGAAAGGGAGTCTAAAGGGGAGCAGGAAGGGGGAGTGGTTGACAGGAAGCTGATGATGGAGTGAGCCCCCACCACCTTTTCAGTCTGAAAAGTCTGTTTCTTGCTCAGTTCCACATTTTGTCTGTTTTTTCTTGTGCTCATTTGGGAGTCTGGTAGTTTTTTTTTCTTATGCATCTATAACCATTTAACAATAGAGACAGATTTCAACCAATCATTACGGCTGAAAATGAGACTGAAAATGAGAGACATGCAGAAAAAAAAGAATGCATGTATAGAAAAAGTGCATGTTTGCACAGGGAAGGCAGTCTAAACACTACCACTGTCAGAGATTTAACCTCCTCTTTTGAGCTATGAGCTCCACGTTCTTTTGCTCTGCGTGGTGGGAATTCCTTTTGCTTTGAGTTTCCTCTTCAGAAATCTGGAGCTAAATTAAGGAAATCTAAAACTAGTCTCCATTCTGGACTTTCCATCTCAGTCTTGCCAAGCTAGTCAACTCAGCAGTGATATTGTGATATTTCAGTTTAAAAGAGTTGTTTGTTTTAATACTTTTTAGAATGTCATGTATTCCTGTGATAACATGAATTTGAATTTTCAGCAGCCATCAACCAGTCTTTAATTTCACATGATCCTTCAGAAATCATTCTAATCTGCTGATTTGCTGCTCCTGAAGCTTTTTTGTGAAAAACGTGATACTTTTGAATTTTTATATAGAAATCTTTTGTAACATTATAAATATCTTTACTGTCATGTTTGATCAATTTAATGCATCCTTGCTGAATAAAAGTTTTAATTTCTTTAAAAACAAAGTTTCTTTCAAATATTTAAACGGCAGTGTGAGTGTGTTTGTTTTCAGAAGGATGTTAATAGGATGCGTTGATCTCCCTCTTTAATGTGGCAGGTGGGTTCGTGAGTTCCTCAACGATGAGAACAGAGGCCTGGACATCCTGGTGGAGTATCTCTCCTTCGCCCAGTGTGCCGTCATGTGAGTGACACCCTAAAAACAACCCACCACGGGTATCTTCACAACACACAAATCCAAGCACCATCTGTAGGACATTTAAAAGATCAAGTAGCCAGGCTTCTGCTGGAGACAAAGGCTGTGATGAATTCAATGTTGTTTAATGATTATGAATGTGCTGAATGTCTCGTTGTAGGCGTGCTGCATTCTGTTTTGCGCTTTGTTATGCCATGCTATACTGTGCTGCTTTCTGCATAATCCTGGACCCCCTGTTACTGAACTCTGTTGCTAACCTTCCCTATCCTTACCCCCGTCCTCCTGATTTGGGGTTCCCTGTCTATGCGGCTCAGGTTGAATTTTGGAGGGCTGGAGAATGGTGAGGACTTTTCGCTGGACAAGGCTAAGTCCTGGAGCAGGTCCATTGAGGATCTGCACCAGAACGGTTGTAATACACTGGTGCGCTCTGCTCGACAATCCGTCCTCCGGTATGTATTTGCCTGCTTGTGCTTGCTACGCTCTGCCTCGCTTTAAAATGATGTTTGCTTATGTGATGACAACTTGCATTGGTTTGGTTCAGGCTGCTGGCCAGTCACAACTCATTAATTAGAAATATTTAATGCAATGTTTGAGACTGTATATGTGTGTGTGTGTGTATATATATGTGTATATATGTATATATATGTGTGTGTGTGTGTGTGTGTGTGTGTGTGTGTGTGTGTGTGTGTGTGTGTGTGTGTGTGTGAAGGACTGGAAGAATAGGGTGCAAAAGAGCTTCCATGTCTAAAATATTAATCCCATAAAACAGACTGTATTATATTTAATACACATATTTCTAAGGCTTATAAATTATTAACATGAACAAATTTATTTCCTGAAAAAACTGTTGTACACAGTACATACCCTTCTGTCGTCTGATTGATAGTTCATGCTTTTTATTAAACAAATACTGTTGCATTTAATTATGTTTTGCACATATGCAAACCTTTTTCTTTCCAAATATTGGTTTATAGCAATTTTTGTTTTTATGATTATTTTACATAAATTGAATAAATATATATTTGTTTGATCAGTATTTCTTACAATAAAATAGTTGCATGCAAAATAAATCTGTCGTTTTTGCTCATTAAATCATCAGATTATGTCAAAATGAATACATTCGGTTTAACCTAGTCACAGGCCAATATCAGCATTTTAATACAAACATTTAATGTGTTTTAAACTAGCTACTCATGCTAGGTTAATTTTATATAAAATAATAGTTAAAATAATTAAATAATAATAATTAAAAAAATAAATCTAATGGTTTTCACACTAAAAACATTTAGTGGCTCATTGGTTTATTCAAAGTAATTGCACCCTTTATATGGAAAGTGAAAATTATTGTTCTATAGTTAACAGTTCAATTCCTGTCTCACTTCTCAAATTATAATGCAAGTCTTTATGCAATGACAGGAACATTGCATTGCAGCGAAACTAGGAGTCAGATGTGTGCAGTATTTAGCCCACTGAGCCATAGCCACACTTCCTGAGAGAAGATAACACACGCAGATGAAAGTACCTCTTTATAGGGTGCATATGAGTGATCGTTTCTGTTATATCAAATCAAGCACAGCTCTTGTGAACTACTAACTTTGTCCTTCTATTACAGTTATGGCTCAGCTGCCAACAGCAAAACCATCAAGAACTCCAGAGTAGTCAGTCAAAAGGATGATGTGCATGTGTGCATCATGTGCCTCAGAGCAATCATGAACTATCAGGTACAGGATGCACAGACCTGATTGGTCACAAAACCTCAGGGACATCTGACTTGACTACACATAGAAAGGAAGTAGCAATTAAAGTCTGCTCTGTCAGTAGTATTATGAAGTTTTTATCGAACATGACAAGTAACCTGTTATTCTGCAGAATGTTTTTTACATCGGTGTCTGTCCAGTTAATGAACGGCAGCACAAAATCTCAATTGAATGACCATTGCATTGTGCTAAATATGTTTTTTTATATAATTTAATACCACATTACTTTTTTCTTTCACACCCCTAGTATGGCTTCAACCTCGTCATGTCTCACGCGCATGCAGTCAATGAGATCGCCCTAAGTTTGAACAATAAGAACCCAAGGTAAGAATTAAGGTTCTGTATAACAGTGTTAAAGGTCCACCCAAAAATTAAAATTCTGTCATTTACTCACCCCTATGACTTTCCAAATCTGTGTGCATTTCTTTTTTAGTATTTTCGGACCTAAATATACTATGGAAGTCAATGATTTGTGTACCAATATTCTCCAATAATGACCAATAATGATATAAATACCTTCTTTTGTTTTTCACATAACAAAGAACCAACCCGTTTGTGATCCCACTGACTTTCATAGTATTTTTTGTTCTTAATATGCAAGTCAATGGGACCCAAAACTGTTTGGTTACCAACATTCTTCAAAATATCTTCTTTTGTGTTCCACAGAAGAAATAAAGGTTTAGAATGACATGAGGGGAAGTACATTATGACAGAATTGTAATTTTTAGATGTACAATCCCTCTATGGGCATTTCACAGAGAACTTGTTTTGTGTGAATAGTCCCTTAGTAGGTAGCTAGCTGATGAGCCTGATTAATGCAGTACCTCCAGTGACCTTTAGTTTTGGTGGCGCTGTGAAGTAGGGGATTTTATTAGGTAAATGAATTCTTTCAAACATGGAAAAACCCCCAGCCTTCTTACATCTTAAAAAACATCATTCCTTGAGCTCAATGAATCATACGTCAATGTATCATTCATGCACAGCTTTTAACTGTGCTGTAAAGGCTTTTCTTGTAGTGTGTCATTCCAAAACAGCACCAACAAAAAATGACCCCACCTACATTTACTGAGAGTTAGCATCAGACTTGACCCAGTGAGAGGCTCAAGATGCAAGTGTGCTATCACGTTTCTGATTTAGAAAATTGTATAACAATAGACACAAAGCTGCTGTTCTCCCTGAAGGATAGATCTAAGCAGGTGTGGGTGGGTAGTGATCTGTCAAGTTTGTAATGTTACCCGTCTTATTGTTTGAGTCCTGCTCTGCCACTCTTGTGCAGTTGAATGCTCACAGAAGCTTTTGTTCTGCCTATAGAACAAAGGCACTGGTCCTGGAGCTGCTGGCTGCTGTGTGTTTGGTGCGAGGAGGCCATGAAATCATCCTCTCAGCGTTTGATAACTTCAAAGAGGTAGATCCTGGGACGTTTACACCTGCATGCGTATTACACCATGGATGCTATATTATGCTAAAAAAGTTGTTTTTGTTCAAGTTCATGCACATGTAAAGCCAATTAGCTGGGCATTTTCTCCCTTCCTACATGCATTTGTGGGAAAACACCACATCTTAAGCCAGTCGTTTAATCCCGCCCACATTTCTGATAAGGATCAGGGTTTTTTTTGAATTGCCTGCAGACTCAACCGTTCACTCAACCTCTCAGTTTTGTTTGCCTAGTGATTTAAATAGCCAATTATCCTGTAACTGTCCAAATCTATCCTGAGAAACTAGAAGAGCTAATCAACACAGCAGTCACAACAAAGCTGCGAGAAAGACTGGCAGAACTAGTCTTCAAAGAGTCTGCGGTTGACCTAACTTTGAATTTAGACTAATGAAATAAATGTTCCACATGTAAATCAGCAAAGCATTATGAACAAGAAGCTGATTGAAGTATTTGAAATAAGTTTCTTATTCTTCCATAGTGAAATGTGAGGGCCTAACGTATTTCTTTTAATTTCAGTCTCCTTCTTTTTCCATAAAGTCTGCAATAAAGTCTGAATTTCTCCTGAATGGACTGTGATCTGAATTCTCCATCAGTCTCAGCTTCACTAAACCCCATAACCTCATACTCTGCTGTTTCTAGAACTAGAAGACTTAGTAAATTGTTCAATGTTATGTTAGTTTTTCTCAAAGTTTTGGGATGGTTATTTGTGAGGATATATGAGCCACAACTATCACACTTTAGATTAATAGCACTTCACATATCAGTTCATACTGGATTCAAAATATGTGCAGGTATGTAAGGAGAAGCACCGCTTTGAGAAGCTGATGGAGTATTTCCGTAGTGAAGATGGGAACATTGACTTCATGGTAGGTACATGAAAGAACTCAAGTATTTTGTATGAGACCAATGTAGATGTGCTTGACTGTGTGGTTTGTGTCTCAGGTGGCTTGTATGCAGTTCATCAACATTGTGGTCCATTCGGTGGAGGACATGAACTTCCGTGTACATCTGCAATATGAGTTCACTAAGCTGGGGCTTGATGACTTCCTGGAGGTATCCAAAGTTCAAACTAATCTAAAATCATTCAGTGTTTAAATAGCCAAGTTAAGTAAATAGTTAAGTTTGTTGTGTAGATGTCATTTTTTATTTTTAATACTACTGAATATTTCAGTCACACCACTTGATAGAACATTAAGGAATCCCCTGTGTTTCCTTCCAGAAATCTAAGCACACGGAGAGTGATAAGTTATCGGTGCAGATCCAGGCTTACCTGGATAATGTGTTTGATGTTGGAGGTCTGTTGGAGGACGCTGAAACAAAGAATGTGGCCCTGGAGAAAGTGGAGGAGCTGGAAGAACATTTGTCACATGTAAGAACTACTAGATATTATTTTCTTTTATTATTATACCTCATACATACATCAGCTAAAAAGTGAAAAGCCTCATTGCTTAAAAATGTTAAATGTTATAATAAATAAAATAAATTGTATTTATTATTATATTTAATATTGAATATTAAAAAATAAATTTCCAAGCACCACTATTATATATATATATTTACATTTGTAATAACTTCCATAAATGTTTGCATTTACATTCATTATTTCGGATCAGTAAAATGTCTTTTATTTTTTGATAGAAGTATCTTTTTTTTCACTAAGACTATTATATATTTTATAACTTATATATAAGTTCAAAAGAACAGCATTTATTTAAAATGTAAATCTTTGTAACATTATAAATGTCTTTACTGTTACTTTTGATCAATTTAATGTGTCCTTGGTGAAAAGAAATCTTGATTTTCTTTACTGACACCAAACCTTTAATTTTTACTGACACCAAACTCAATTTTTAAAGACTATTATGTTATAAATGTTTGCTTATATCACCACATTCAGATTTTGATAATTTATAATCTGACTTGCACACCGATTGGGCTTTTAAGTGTTTAGTTCAACAGATAAGGCTTGTAAATCTGAGTATGCAGTCAGTGTAAAAACAAACCTCAGATTGTTCCTCTGAACTTGACTCAGTAGTGGGCCTTTCTTACCAGAAATGACCAGAGAATCACACAAAAATTCTGCTCTTGCTAGGGGAGGAGCACAGAATTCCCCAAATATTCCACCTATTTGGTAATCTTCACTGTATCAAAAGTGAAAGTGATGCTGCCTCATCTGTTTTGTCTTACTGCTGGGAATACTGTCATTGATCCATAAGAGAGTGAGAGAGACATAATGCAGATTAAAGGGGTATGGAAGAGATGTTTATAGGATTTAGGCTCTGAACTGCCTCTCCATCTTCACTCATTTTCTTTTCATTACCTCTCACGCCGTCATGTTCTCTATCGCGCTCTTTGTTTTTGTTCTAGGTGAACGAGAAGCTTCAAGATGTTGAAAATGAGACCATGATGAAGGTAGCAGACCTGGAGAAACAGCTGTTACACAAAGACAAGGAACTGACAGCCATAAAGGTAAGCCTCAATTTCAATCATTTATATCACCTTCACTCGTGAGCTTGACATACTAATACCTCCTGTAATAAGTAATATGAATGACGAATGATGACTGCGAGTTCTTTAAAAAAAAAATGGCATAGTCTTGCATAGTCTGGTTAACTAGATGTCTAAATGTCCAATAACTCTAAGATACCATGTATCTTTTTGGACAAATATGCCTTGTTTTTTTTATATCTACTATGGTACCTTCATAGAAATTACCATTAAATAATTAGGCCTATCATCAATACACTGGACTTTTTTTCACAGACTATGATGGCATTAATACTGTGAATCTAGCAAAGGGTTGATATTTTCAATTTTAAAAGAAATCTTAGAAACACTGTTGAGGATTGTTTCTTTTGCTGTTTGAGTAACTAATTCTATATTGATAACTAATGCTTCTGAGACCCACAGAAATGTGAGGAGAGTCCACAGTATATATCAAAATACAGGATCACATATAGTATCTGAATTTCTTTTGAAATTTGGCTGTGAGTTACTTTGTTTGTAGAAAGCAGTTGTCATTCATAACCAAACTGTGCATTAACAGGACTGACAACCACTGCACCATCTATCAACCAAAGTATTTTCAGGGAATTTACATGTGTTGTGTGGGCTTGTTAGATGCTAGACTGGTCTATCCTTGACTGGTCATTCTTATGGTTATGCAGGAGACGTATGAGTCCACCAGCTCACAGGTGCACACACTGCGGCGAATGATTCAGGAGAAGGATGCCGCCTTCCAGAGGCACAACAACATCAAGAAGCAATTGCTGGAGCTGGAGCAGCAGGGCACCATCCGTTTACGCAAGCAGCCTGATGGGGATATTGCTATTGAGGCTCTGGGTGGAGGAGGACTTGTTGGTGGAGCATTGGCTGGAGCATCTCTGGGAGATCTGGGCTTACTTACTGCAAGCATGAGTGGGAGTGGAGGTCTGGGTGTCACTTCACCTGCTCCTATTGAAGCTGTTGCTCCACCTCCACCGCCACCACCACCTCCACCTGCCCCACCACTCCCTTCAGAAGGTACTGAGTCTGAGAATAGCCTGGGAAATCAATTGTGTATCTTGTGCGGTGTGTGTTATCAGTTACTGTAGCTGGAGTCATTGCTTGACCAGGAGATCTGAGATTCTCAGAACTCATTTAATTTCAAGGGCAGACAAGGAAACATATAGATTTGGCACCAGTGTAAACCTACTGACAATGGAAAACAGATATGTAAGGGTTCCCTTGAAGCTCAAGATTCTGGAGACTTTGTAGTGTATAATAATCAGAAAAACAAGGCCCAGCTGTGCACATTTAGTACTCTTTGAGTTACAGAGCTTAGCAGGAAAAGGAAAAGCTAAGGGTGTTTCCTTTAGCTAAGGAGCAGTTTCTGCTGAGGAAGCAGCTGGACTGAGACTAACTAAATATCTATTAAACCCTTGTGACGGTTTTGGAACAGATTTAAGAGTAAAGCTGAAAATGTATGCATACTAATGTATTACATCTCTTTTATCTATAGCTGAGTGTGTTCCTATTCCTCCTCCACCTCCTCCACCTCTGCCTGGAACATCACCATCAGTCATCCTTAGTGTCGGCTTATCAGGTAATAGAAAATTTAAAATAATAACAAACAGTACTATCTTAGCTCTGATTTGTTGCAAACAAGATTATCACAGTGACAAATCACTCAGGATCTTGTCATATGCAATTATGTTAGTAAATGTAATGTTTATTCTTCTGTTGTAGCCATACGCATCAAGAAACCCATAAAAACCAAGTTCCGCCTTCCTATCTTCAACTGGACCGCACTGAAACCCAACCAGATCAATGGCACCGTCTTCAACGAGATTGATGATGAGCGTGTGCTTGAGGTGAAATTGAGTATGACTCAAATTCTCACATTATTTTGAGTGTGAGTTCCATGAAACTCTCCACCCATGCCATGTGCTCTTGATTGGTCGTGTAGGAGTTGGATCTGGAGAAGTTTGAGGAGCTGTTCAAGACGAAAGCCCAGGGTCCTGTGGTGGATCTGTTGAGCTCAAAGAGCAAGGTTCCCCACAAGCCTGTTAACAAAGTGCAGCTGCTTGATGCCAATCGCTCAAAGAACTTGGCCATCACTCTGCGCAAGGCCAACAAGACCTCAGAGGAGATTTGCAAAGCCATTCAAACGTACGCACATATACAAGTGTCTTAATGCTCTTAAAACTCTCCTCTGAGATTATTAATATGACGCAATTTCCATGTTGCAGGTTTGATCTGAAAGTCCTGCCAGTGGACTTTGTAGAATGCCTGATGCGGTTTCTGCCCACGGAGGCTGAGAGTAAACTGCTGCGTCAGTACGAGCGCGAGAGGAGACCTCTGGACCAACTCGCTGAGGAAGACCGCTTCATGCTCCTGTTCAGCAAGATTGAGCGGCTTACTCAGAGAATGAGCATCATCACGTTTGTGGGCAACTTCAATGATAACGTCAACATGCTGACCCCGGTGAGCAACAATAATGTTCAACAAATTGGAAGTTGGGAAATTTTGTGGGTTTTAAAAAAAGATTTTTGGTGAAGAATGACCATCCACATTGTTTTTTTTTTATTATTGCAAAGATATTTGTGAAAATTTGTTTCCCCGGTGTCCTGGAACAACATTCCTGTCCACATTTTGGGGATCAATTGAGCCACAGACTTATCAATCTATAATTTCCCTCTGATTTTAGGGGTTGTTAGGCTTGGGCTTAAGTATAGGGTTTGTTTGTTTGATGGGATTTTTATTCCTGGAACAAAATGACAATATAACAGTCACCCTGATCAAATCACGATTTGACATCTGTTCATTTAAATCTACAGCAACTCAACGCCATCATCGCCGCATCAGCGTCAGTGAAGTCTTCTCCAAAGCTAAAGAAGATTCTTGAAGTAAATGTCAACTTGTTTCGCATATTATAAGGTTTCAAAATCATCTTAAATTTGTCTCCAGTTATGCTTAACTATCCATTTTGTCTCCACATAGATCATTCTGGCCGTGGGCAACTACATGAACAGTAGTAAAAGAGGCTCGGTGTATGGTTTCAAACTTCAGAGTCTGGATCTGGTGAGCTTGGGTGTAGAAATGGCTTCAGTGATGTTGTTGTTGAATAACAGTGCTGTTCTCACCCATACTGATATTGTTCTCTCACAGCTGCTAGATACTAAGTCTACTGACCGGAAGATGACACTGCTTCACTACATTGCTCTGGTCGTCAAAGAGAAGTATCCCGAATTGACTACCTACTACAATGAACTGCACTTTGTGGATAAGGCTGCAGCAGGTCTGTGTCCTCCAGGGTTGGAATTTGAATTGAACTAACCATGTCCCATGGGATGTTGAATTGTAATTTAAAATTAGAAATACAAGAATGCAAAAATCACAAATTAAACCTACACTTACTGAAATTGTATACATTTCTTTGGATTTCACTCAAATTGCTTTCTTTGAAATCTTCCGTTACAGTCTCCCTGGAGAACGTGTTGTTGGATGTTAAGGAGCTGGGTAAGGGCATGGATCTGGTCAGGAGAGAGTGCCGTCTGCACGACCACGCTGTACTCAAGGGCTTCCTCCAGACCAGCGATACACAGCTGGACAAACTACAGAAAGACGCCAAGACTGCTGAGGTGTGCTTTCTCTCTTTTTCAAAACACTTTCTGAATACAAAACAAGATTATCTGAATATCAAATTGAATCAATTTACAGGAGGCCTTCAACAATGTGGTGCTTTACTTTGGGGAGAGTCCTAAGACCACGCCGCCCTCTGTGTTATTCCCAGTGTTTGTACGGTTCATCAAAGCCTACAAGGTACTGCAATATATTAAATGATTCACTCAATGGCTCTAGGCACTGCACTAAAGAATCATGAATCTTCATATTATGACAAGAAAAAAACATTTGTGGCTCTGTATGCGCATCAGATCAGGTAAAGACTTTTGTTTCTAAGCCTCAAGGGGAAAGGTGAACCTGGCCTACATTCAGGTAATTGAGCACAGGAAGGAGCCGTTCACATGATCTGCTCTCTGCCGTGTTTAGTAAACATGCTGCGGTGAAAGATCTGGTCTGCTAATCTATAGTTTGTAGGTTCAAACCCTGAATGGATACACAGTGTGTTTATATCCTTTGGCCATCCTTGTTTTAATGTCTTTCCTGTTGGAGCATCAGCGTCAGAGTGCAGGGGTGGAGTAGCAGACGTTATAGAGGGTGAATAACAGGAAGGGGCAGCTGGGCTGATATTTAAGGGCAGCTGCTGTGTTTAGACTGGGCTTTGCCTTCACAGCCTTTAACCCGGACAAACACTCATACACACACCTCTTCCTCACATTGTTCTGCTGGTGAATTTATGAGTCTACATGAGGAACCAAAAAAGCTCCAAGATCTTTGTGCGTCCATATTCATATCCCTTCTCAGAGGTTGCTGGGATTGTTTAGATGTGAGGTTGTAGCCTGTATTTTGTGCAGTGTCAGGACCTGGATCACACTCGCCTCACTGTCCGAACTGTGTTGTTGTTTTTTTGCAGGAGGCCGTGGAGGAAAACGAACAGAGGAAGAAGCAAGAGGAAGCCATGAGAGAAAAACTACTAGCACAGGAGGCCAAACAGCATGACCCAAAGGTGAAATCTAAGAGCTGAGAAAAATACCTGAAGTAGAACTTTAAATATCAAACTAAAAGTTCAGATACAGAGTGTTTTTTTAATAAAAAAAACTGCAATTATGCTCATGAAAACATGTATCTTGTTTTCTCACTGCAGGTCCAGGCTCAAAAGAAGCGTCAGCAGCAGCAGGAAATGATCGCAGAGCTCCGGCGCAGACAGGCCAAGGACCACCGGCCTGTATATGAGGGCAAAGATGGCACCATCGAAGACATTATCACAGGTGGGCCAGGCAGGACTGCAATAAACTGTAGGCCAGGGGGTCACAATCACTTTGGTGGTCCACATCAGCAGTGTACTGTCTGTTATGTTAGTGCATATCAGTTAAAACACTCAGGGATATTCAGAGTTAATAAGATTATTAATATACCCCAGTCACAAAGTAATTTAATCAGTATTTAATCTCTATTAATGCTTTTAAAGAGATTCAGCAAAACCTGCATTTTAACATGTTTTTGTTTAACTTATATTTTAATGGTTCAATCTAAAAGTTTACCCATGTATCTTGTGCTCAGGTTTATCATTAGTTAATTAACAGAGCAGTTTTTCCATAAAAAACAAATTCCTCCGAGATATACACTAGTGTTCAAGTTTGGGATCTGTAAGATGCATCTGTAAGATGTTTTGTGAATAGAACAAATCAGAAGAGCAGCATTTGTTTGAAATCTAAATATTTTGTAAAAGTTGAAATATCTGAACTCTCACTTTTGATCTGTTTTATGCATCCTTGCTGAATAGAAGTATTTATTTCCTAAAACAAAACGAAATGATCCCTAATATTAGACCGATAGTGTACCCAGTAAAGAAGATTTGATATCTATATCTGTTTAATAGGATTGAAAACATTTTGAAAAAAAAAAATCCAGGAAGTTCCAAGGGTCAAAACAAGTGGATACTGTTTTAGGAACACATGCTCCTTCTTAACTTCAGATATAACGTTCTGTCTCTGACCTCCCTCCCTCCCTCAGTGCTGAAGAGTGTACCCTTCACAGCCCGCACGGCCAAACGGGGCTCTCGCTTCTTCTGCGATACCAACCTCTTCGACGAGTCCATCTGCTAGCCCCCCAAACCCCACTCCCAAAAAAAATGCCCCTAATGCCGCAGGTTGTCCCGTTCTCTTACCACTTGCAAAGTGCATGCATACAACCACTCGCATGACCCATTCTGACACACTGGTTACCCAGCCTCCTCTACTAACCTTAGCACTATGGAATAGTGGGAAACACGAGCTGTGGCTGTTCACAGATCTGAAACAGGGACCGGCCAAATCTTTCTCAAGAGAATTATGACAAATGGACTGAAAAGTATTAAAATATCTGTATAAAATATAATCTATTTTGCCTGACTGATGTTTATTTGGTTTAATATAAATATACATTCAGGTTGTTAAAATAATTTTTGGAATGGGTCTTTCTATTTGTCATATTGTCCAGAGAGATTTGGTCTGTGTAACAGTCCTTATTATGTTTCACTTGGTTTGTCATCTGCTAACTCTCATGTTCTCTCCAATAACTCTTTGTTATACCTTTCCAGCAGAACAGGAGATTAATCTGAGTAAATTTGAGCACAGAATAATTGAAGGGTAAGAAAGGCATCATGGAGCTTCCTGATGCTTTGCTCCTGTCTGCCTTTTTACCGTCAGCTCAGTTGCTTTAGCAGTGCTACATTTTGAAGATTGCTACAATGCTGAAGCTTATGTGGCCAAATGAAGTTGTGTACTGAATATTGCTTTTTTTGCATTGTTAAATATATATATTATAGAAACTTATCATTGTGTCAAAAAATCTAAGTAGCTATATCGTTTTACCACATTAGTTATATAGTTTGCATCTCGCATTTTTATTTTTTTTTTATTTTTTTTTACTAAGAATAAAAAAAAAAGGTAATTGTGAATTTTTTTCTCACAATTCCAAGCTTAAGTTGCAGCTGAATCTCTGAATTCTGACTTTTTTCTCAAATGGGCTTTTGTATTTATATCAACTACAATATTTTTATAGTTTTATATAACCTTATAAATATACAATTTTAGTACAAACTAATGATTGGATAGTACAAAAACATTATTTTACTACCATAAATTCTGTTAGCTTTTCTTCAGTAGCCTATTTTCTTAGGTCTTTTGGAAAGGATCCAGGAATGAAATCTCTATTTTCTTGTCATCACTGTTGCATGTAAAGCTGTGTTTGTCCGCTGTATCTTTGCACTGTGCTGTTTGTCTACCATGTTTATGTCTATCACATGCATGCAAATCTGTGTTCTGTTCAGCAAGATCTACATGTAATAGTTACTGTATATAGTGGTATAGTGTTTCATTATATATTGAAATGTTATAATATCTTTTAAGACCTCATTTATTCACACTCATTTTTTTTTTTTTTTTTTTAGATAAAATAAGTTAATTTGAAGAACATTAGTAGCCAAAGTTTCTGCATTCCTTTAACCTTTTCAAATACAGCAGCAATAATAGCATCCAGCTCAAGTGCTGAGATTGACCCCTGAAACCCTGAGTGTTCTCTGATCTAATTCTAACTCTCTCCCTTCCTCACTCGCAGATCTCCGAAGCCAGCCCTTCCTGCGAGCTGACGCTGTGATCCGGAATGGGTGGAAGAGACCCTAAAGACCCCTAACTCGCTCACCCTCTGCTACCCTCCCCCCAATTTCTTCTGAAATGGTATCATCCTGCAATTCACATTGACTGAGGGAAGTGCGGACCAAACCAGTCTTTGGTTTTAAGTGGGTGGGGAAGTTGATATTTATTTATGGAAATCCTTTTTCTGCACTGGAGGCTCTTTCGATAAAGCCATAAAAGCACAGACATTAAGGGCTGCCTCATGAACGCTCGCGCACGCAAATCTGAGGAGTGTCTGTAAAAGCTTGCGTTGGCACAGGAAAAATGCTTGTTGTGGTTGACACACAGACAGCAGTAACACTAGCCTGCTGACCCTGAAGAGACATCCAACGGGATCTCACGCCCATTAACGTGGATTTCCTTTTACTGTGCAATGTAAGCATTACTTTCTGAGGTCACTGACTTTCAGGCCAGAGCCTGTTTTGTACATCTCTTTATTAACTATGAACTCAAATTATTTGTTAATCCTATTCAACTACCTGGAACGAGCTAGTCTGTCTCCAGTATTTTAAACCAGGCTAGTACTATGGTTATAAAGAAGTGCCTTTCTTTTGAGTCAGTATTATGTCTTATAGCCAATATTGATGTATCGAAGTTTATACTTGTGTTACTTAATCATTATGTTGTAACATTTCTGATGCTTAATGTAAATATATTCATATATCCAAAAATACATTGCAACTTTAACAAAAGAGTCGGAACAAGTGCTCTATTTGACTGACCATGTGCCTTGTTTTGATGGTGCCTTCTTGACCCAGCTTTCTAAATGTCTAGAAAACATTGAATCAAAACAAAGTGTACATATGTTTATGCCATGCAGTGAAACTTCTCAGAGAATAATGCTCCGATCTATTCTTTACCCCACAGATTTATGATGTATATAAATACATTTTAAAAGAATATCCGATGGGAAGCACTCCAGGATTGTAAAGATAGCAATCTTTTGGGTGTGCAGTTTGTACTTGTTTACTCTAACCAGTTGCCCAAGTTAGTGAAATGAAGGACAGTCGTCATGGTTTGTAAGAATTGATTCATTTGGCTTAAACCAACAATTATGTTTTATAAGATGGATTTTATTATATAATATGGCCCTAATCTAATTATTCTCTTTGCACTATCATAGACTAAGAGCCGATTATCCAATCAGTGACTTGAACTGAAGTGTCCGTTTTATAAATAAAAATAAAAAAGGGACATAATACCATAAGATTCGAGCTCGAGAAGTGTCGATGTAAATTAAACACTAACAATTTTTGTATGTTCTTGGGAGTCATTCCTTGGTCTGATCTTTTTATATATATTTTGTCGGATATAAACTAAATCAAGCCATTTGGGAGAAAACACAAAGAACAAGATGAATGTACCATATTGAAAAAGTTATTTAGTTGAAATGGACCAATGAATGCAGAAGTTAACTGGATATTCTGTTGGAAGTTGCAAATAAAAATATTTGAGATTCAACGACTTTGCCTTTATGACGATTTCATCAATCCATTTCTTTTCTCCACGGTGTACTGGAGAGTGAATACAGGTGAAGTGGGACTTTGGGGTATTTTGTTTTGGGATGAGTTCTGGATATCATATTTTAAATTGATGCCAGTGACAAATTATGCGTGCCATTTTACTTATATTCACCCTGATCATATCTAGTACTAGGACAACAATAATTGTTTTAGATCCATTAGTTATCATTCTGTATTAGCTGCCTAATATTTCTACTTTATTAAATCTGAGACATGAACCTTACAAAATCTATTGAGCAACACTTCTTGTCCTTCAATCTTAGAGAATCTGACATTTGACCGGGCTTTCGTTGGGAAAATGGTTTCCAAACTGACCACTTGTACCCATTACCAAGCTCCAGCAGAGCACCAATCCAGAAACCACTTCTATTTTTGTTCTGTACACTTTTATTTTTAATATATGTTATAGTCTATGGTTCGTGAAGTTCTCCAGCTGGAAACAATAGAAACAAACACTGTCGCTCCAAAAGAAGGGCTGAGCCACCATGCATTTCTACTATAAAAAGCAGTTTAATTATTTTGTATATAAAAAAAAAAAAAAATTTAACCAACAGAACTACAGAAACGGTTGCAGGGTTGTGACACTAATCATCTGTGACAGTAAAAGGCCACAGAGGGCTGCACTAAATTACATTTGATAGTAAACAAAGCAGACACTTTACGTTAGAAAGTCCAGATACTCGGATGAATACTGTTAACATGTATCTGTTGAGCTGACGCTAGTCTTTTTGCGCTGTTGGATCCAAGCATTAGCCTATGGCGCACAGGTTACCTCCATTAGAAGAAGTGGACCCTTGGCGGCAAGCAGGGCTGGCCGAGTCTCTACAGGTCAGGCAGATGTGAATGATGGGAAGAGTAGCAGCAAGGCAGTGAGTTATTACTGGATCCACACAAACCTCATAGGAATGCAATTACACTTGAGCACAAAGTCCATAAGACACAGAACTAGTGAACTAAAAGTGACATACAGCTCCCACTGAAGTGGTATGAAACAGTTCTGTTGAAGCCACACCGCCCGAGAGCAGACGACAATCATCTGCATGTTTCTCCAGGCTGTTTCTGGCATACTGGAAGACATGGTATCAGATGAGGCCCGCATCCTTTGGACGTACCGCTTGCATACACACCAAGGCCACTGATACCCTGGAAAGAGTTCTGGAATGTCCTTACAGTTGCCATCTGATTGGATTCACTCACTCGTTCATTCAATCTACATAGTGCCACACATTGCATCTTTTCATCCATTAAAAAACCTAAAGCTAAAACAAAGACAGTTATATACTGCTATTCGTACGGGAGTCTGCTTGTATTCCTGGGTATATTTGTCAAGACACTGATTTTTATAGATCTTTACATATAATTAATCTGTGCAAGGAGTATGACAATCATCAAAAGCGTTGTTCTCTGAGATAACAGTATAGAAATAAAAGCGATGCTGACTCGTCTACATCTCGCAACACTCACGCACATATATTTGATCTTAGCCTTCTGAAATCACACATGGGCCAAGTCAGCATCAGTATCATTCAGTTGGCCGTGCCCCGCTCCCATATATTTCATTAGCAACACTTGGTAAATTTTGCTTTTCCTAAAATAAACATTGATCTCTATGCTATTCATACAAAAATAAACTTAAAACCAAACCAAAAAAAACAAAGATTTCCCATATTGTTTGCATCTTGAGGAGCACAGAGGTAGTGGATAAATGGAGGGGAAAGGTGAGAAATTAGATATATAAACCTCTGAGAAAAATGAAAAAAAGGGAAGGGAAAGGAAAGAAAAAAAAATGTATAGAAAATGCTTTCTTTTGTTGACCAGAAGAATATCTCAAAGAATAAAATATAATACTGCGATCACATAAAAGTGTCCTTCATTTTTATCCTTTGCTC
Source organism: Carassius carassius (assembly GCF_963082965.1). NCBI lineage: Eukaryota > Metazoa > Chordata > Actinopteri > Cypriniformes > Cyprinidae > Carassius > Carassius carassius. Next base: position 16,100,276 of record NC_081800.1, read on the forward strand.
TTTTTTTTTTTTTTTTTTTACATTTTGTACAAGTGTTCCTGCTCTTGTTGCTTTTCCTCTGATGTGTAAAGGCATAGCGGTCTGCGTGAGGGTGGGTGTCCGGCCGTGACTCTACGCCAGTGGGTCTCCCATATCGTCGTCTGCTGCAGACAGCAGCTCTTTCTTCTCGTCTGTGCTGGCCAGAGAGTTACGGCTGTTATGGGCGCCCATGTAGAGGGTGGCATACACAGGGTTGGTGAAGTTTGTGGGCTGCAAGAGACACAGATGCAGATGAGCTGACATTTATTTTAATGGGTCATTTATGGATTAAGGCCCTATATTAAAATTCTATACTATTTTAACTACATATATAAAAAAATAATCAACTAAAAACTAAGTGAATTTATGCAATACTAAAATTATAATATACAGTATGAAAAATTAATATTCAAGACAAACTTTTAGACTGCAAAATTGATCAAATATTAATAATCTCTCCCTCTCAAATTCTATTTGATCTCTCTCTCTCTCTCTCTCTCTCTCTCTCTCTCTCTCTCTATATATATATATATATATATATATATATATATATATATATATATATTATATATATCAACTGATATATAAATCAATCAAGAATAACTACCGGTAAAGAATAAACAAACATTTTATATAATTACATAAAAAAATAAAATTTAAATATAAAATAATGTAATGTTGTGATTTTGATTTTAATGATGTTAGACAATTATTAAATGTATATTATATTAAATTATATAAAAATATTTTAGATAAAACATTTAATATATTTAGAACATTAAAATATATTTAATATTAAACATTTTAGCACAAAGAACATTTCTGCATAAAGTAATAACAAAATATACAATTTCAAATATACAATTATAATAAATAATATTCTAAAAATCAAAATGACAAATCTCGTACTTAAAGGGATACTCCACCCCAAAATGAAAATTTGAGAACTAACCCTTTAACAGTGAAGCTGTGGCTTTAATTTTAACACCTCCATGTTGAGAAAGATAATGTAGCTCTTGAGCGATTAAGCTAATTATAGTTTATAAAAATATGCGGGGCAGTGCTAAAAAGCCTGTTCCTGAATGTCTGATTGCATGCAAAGCATGATCTGTGTGAGTGACTGAGTGCGCTTGTGCATAAGATACAGAAGATAGTGCATTAGTTTAGAACTCTTTTCATTTTATTTTTAAAAAGTAGAAAAAGTAGAGTATCATTTGTGCAATGATAACCTAACGTCAATGTTAAGATGATTTTTTTGATATATTAATATGAGTACATTACAATATAAATGTATTAGAATGAGTCAATTATTATTTATGGGCTTAAAAACAAAATGCAAACAATCAGAATGTTGTACCTGGTGGGGAGTGCCCAATGTAAACATTAAACACATGCCATTATCTATATTGTACTGTGGTACAGTTATGGAGGGCCTTTATATTGCAGAGGTCAACTGCTTATAGTTAGCACTGGCCCTAAAGTATGCAGTGTTTCATAAACAGCTGTTTTACTAAATTCTACTGTGGTAAAATTCAGTGCAGTCCTGTATCGTGATATGTATCATATCGTGACTTTGTTGGTGACACACAGCCCTAACGGTGATGTCGTTATTTTTGTTTTCTTCGTTTACAAAAAGTACTCTCGTCGCTTCATAACGTTACGGTTGAACCACTGGACCTTGACAGTGTTATTTATTTGGCAGTCTATGGGACAGTCTCAAGTCTCCCGGTTTTCATCCAAAATATCTTAAATTATGCTCTGAAGACGAATTAAGCTTTTACGGAACGACATGGGGGTAAAGTGCTTAATGATAAAAATTAAATTTTGGGGTGGAGTAACCCTTTAAGACCCCTACCAGGGGGTTGGAGAATAGCATTAAGGTGTAACCTTATCTGGATCCAAAGTGAAGTCAGAGTCCAGCAGCTCCCCTGCATCATCGTCAGGCTCTCCTTCGTAAATCTTGTACGCTGGGTTCCCAATCTCAACATTCATGGCTCCGTTGGTCATTCTCTGGTGTTGGAATCCCTTGGCTCTGTGGACACAAACACCAGTTAGAAGCTACATCTTTGTCCAAGATTCTTCGCAACACACCTTTGCAGGACGAGCCAAGGCACAGGGAGTTACTATCACACAAACACACAAAGTAGCCTATCTCCAAGCAAATCACAAACATAGAGACACAGCTACATTCACCAGGGTCCCTCCTGCCATATAAACACATGTGCAAGAAGCCATGACACTTTGAGGAATCATCCATGTGCTTTCAGGATGCGACTGCCAGCCAGAGTGAGCAACTCTGCAAGGTCTTAGAGAAAGCTGGATTTCCAAAAGACATGGTCCACTACGGTCAATGAGGAGCCAAACACTTCAAGCACAGTGACACTGCTCTCATGGACATGTATAAACAGACACACGTCTACAGCATGTCACAAGGAGGAGTGAGAGGGACAGGACGCAGCCCAGTGCTGCGTGAGGTCTAGCACCAAACAGTTGATCTATTTTAGCTGTCGTCAATAGATCCCTGTGATGAAACTGGTAAAAACCACAGGAATACCACAGTAAAAGCGCAGGAGAAGCAGGGAGAAAGAGATGTAGAGTATGATGATGGGGGAGGAAGAGAGGAGAGGATGGACTAGAATGGGACCCTGCTGTTATAGAGTCAGAGTTACCGCGAACATCTGGAGCTGGGCTTGCCCTGCCTCACAGACCTGAGAGACGGAAAGATGCAGTTTAACCACAGAGAGAGAAAGTGAGAAAGCTGGAAATTGAGTTTAGTATTAAAGAGGAATGTAGAGGAATTAATTTTCTAGGTCTTCAACAGGGTACTTAAAGGGGTCTGCTAATTATTGTATGAGCATAAACTAAAATTGTAGAAAAAAAATATTGTATTCAATACAATACATGTAATCAACATAAAATTACAATTATAAAATAATAAAAAACAATTATATACAAGAATAATTACATGTAAAATATTTTCATCAGCCAAATAAATAACTATAGTATAATATATAATCATTATATTAAATAAATTACCAAAGCCCTTGAAGTGAAAAAGTAAAAGACCCCTGCTCTACAGAAAAATTAGGGAGATAACAGGAATTTTTTATTTTGATCAATAAACAAAATAAGTTTGGCTATTGTCCTAGAGTGTCTAAGAGTTCCTCTGTACATGCTAAAATTGATATACTGTATGTACTTACCCACGCATTCTCTTCTTGTACCACAAGATGGCACCAACTACTAACAGTGCAAGTAAGAGCAGTAACATCACTGGGATGACCACAGATGAAGTATCTACACAAAGAAAAAACATGCATTATTATTGCCCAGATTTCTTCATAGCGACAGGCACACCTTAACCTTCCCAAACTGAATAAGAATCTGAGAGAGATTTAAAGAAATGCTGGCACTTACTTCCAGAGTCTGAGTTTTTAACAGGGGCGATATTGAGCTCACAGCGGAAACCTGACCAGCCCGTGTGACACCTACATAACACATACATCACTGGTAATCTTGACAGTGTTTAGTTCAAACGTGGCTATTCTATTGTTTTGGCAATTCTAATAGAGAATCTTGTTAATATGTTTTTAAGATCATGCTACAGACATCAGGACTCAGGACATTCATGTAGATCATTTTTTATCTGGGGTACCACAAGGTTCAGTAATAGGCCTACCTTTGTTTTTCATTTTCTTTATTCTGTTTGCAGTCTAATTTTATTTTATTTTATCTATTGGTGTTTTTTCTTTTGAAATTTTACCAACAAAAAATTTGCAAGAACGTAAAAGCAATTTATTTTATACAGCTCTGTCCACTTTACCTGCACTGTGGCAGCTTAGAATGAGGGTCTACAAAGCACTGGCCCTCAATGCAGAAGTCATCACAGGTGTAACAGGTGGGCCGCTGGATTTTATCAGCGCATCTACACAGAAGAATATAAATTATCATAGCACCAAAATAAACAGTACACAGCTGATTCAAATCCATATTTATACAACTCATTGCTGGAAGACTGAAAGATCAGTGAGTCGAATATGCTGGTACGTACGTGCATATTATTCCGCCGCGTAGCACTTCACACTTGCCCGTGCCACAGTATTCACACTTGCTCAGCTCACATTGAGGACCAAAGTACAAGTCAGAACACTGACACTGCTTAGTGCCATTTATCATCTCCATACAAGTACCTCCATTCTTACAGAAGTCCTCACAGTGACCTGCACAGATTGATTTTAGGTACTTATTGGCTTTATATGTATGCTTCAATTATTAGTAAGACTTTTGTTTGTATGCAAAAAGCTACTAAGAAAACAACATTAGGACAACTGAGATTTTATAAATGACTGAATCCTCTGTTTAGGGTGACAAGTAATTAAACTCACTGTACTGGCACTGGTCACCCAGAAAGCCCTTTGGACAACGGCAGGTTGGCTGGTTGCCCTGGCTGACAGTGCAGTTGCCCCCATTCTGGCAGTAGTTGTTGCAAACGTGCAGGTTACATTTGGGGCCAGTGAAACCAGTCTGACAGCGGCAGGTAGGAGCACCTGAAGAGAGGAAACAGAAAGTGTTGCTGCTGTACCTTCCACTCTCAATACCCATGGCTGAAGTGCCCTTGAGCAAGGCACTGAACCCCCAATTGCTGCCCACTGCTCCGGGTGTGTGTTCATGATGTGTTCACTTCTCACTGTGTGTGTGCACTTGGATGGGTTAAATGCAGAGTACCAATTCAGAGTACGGGTTTCCATACTTGGCAAATGTCACGACTTTCTTTCCTTCTATAGAGATAAATGTGCAGAGCCCTGGCCACGATGGCACAATGTGTCTGAGTATCTGTACCTGTGCGTGATGGGGAACAGGTTCCTCCGTTCTGACAGTAGTCTCTGCACTGGTTGATTTCACAGCGTTCTCCACTGTAACTGGTGGGACAGCGACATTTTTGCTGGTTCCATGCATTGACGAAACAGCTGCCGCCATTCTGGCACTGAACATTACATGTAGGAGCTAAAATAAAAAAATGTTATAGATGATCACCTGGATAAACATTTAAGTTTAAGGTTAAGTTTTAAGAAATGCCTGAGAAATGTATGTATTCTCATGAGGTATCAGACATTTTTTTTTTAATACATGCATTCAGTCAAGCTCTAAAACAGTTTATACACAATATTTACAATGATTTTTGAATAACTGGTGTGATCGATAAAATGTTTATTCTATATTTCACTGTAACAAGTGGCTTCAGCATTGCTCTGGCTGTGGTATAAAATGAAGTAGTGTAAAAGTAGTAGCAGACTGTAGGGTCTTACTTAATGGGGACTGGGTTGCTGGTGGCACCTCTGTACAGGTACCGTTGTAGGGGATGTGGTTGTTAGGGCATGTGCACACAGGCCCACTGGGACTGAGTAAACACAACCATTCACACTTCTTCCTATCACATGGGTTAGTCACTGTAAAAAAAAATACACTTATTAGATTGCGGTAAAAGACTCACATTTGCAATCAGATCCTAAAAAATGTGTCCAAACCACACACACACTTTAACAGACACTCACTCTCAGGCTGTTTGTAGCGGTGATATAGGACTATGTCAGTGGCGTGGTTGATGCCAGTGGTCAGATTCTCTGCCTGACCTTTGCCAAACTTATTAACCCGGAAGACAAAGTTATTGGTGTAGGTAACTCCATAAATGTAATCCTCAAAGATATCAATGCTGAAGGGGTGGAGGAGATCTGTAAGAAAGAGGGAGAAGCTGATTAACTCCTTGAACGGAAGTGTATATTTTTTTAATAGCTAAATATACATTTTAGCTGATACAGTGATGCATGAGCTTTAACACCAGAGCATAACAGTGTTACTGAACTGTTTTTGATGTTGGATACAGCCACAACAGGGTCAGAGCCATCTAGACGCACACTGCCGATCATAGAGAGCTTGACATCTGCCCAGTACAGACGCTCATTGAAGTAGTCCACTGCAAGACCTTTTTTAGAGAAGACATATGTATTAACACATGGATTTAATTTTAATACATTGAACTTATTTCTTGGATACAGATGGTTAAAATCAGCTTTGCGCTGGTAAGACCTGTAGGCCACTGGATGTTCTCATGGACCAGGGTTTGTCTGAGAGTCCCATCCATGGCTGCCGTCTCGATCTTTGGATGATTCCCCCAGTCAGTCCAGTACATGGTTCTGAAATATGAAACAAAAAGAAATGAATATCAATGAAATAATCTATTTGAAGCAACTGCATTAATAAAAACAAACAGTATAGAAACATGGTGCTTCTTACCCTCTCTGAGGATCCACTACAATGGCATAAGGCTCATCAATCATGCCAGAAATCAGTGTCTTCCTGTGCTGGCCTGATATCTGAGCAACCTCGATCACATCACGTCCCGAATCGGTCCAATAGAGATTACCAGCCACCCAGTCTACTGCGATTCCACGTGGCATCTTCAAACCTGGAATCTGAAGAGGAGACAGGAAAAAATTCTGAAAAGTTATCGCAAAACAAAGTTGAATATTGAACACTGAATGCCTTGACTTACATCGAGGTTGGTGATGCTGCCCTCACTTTGCCTCGTGTTGCGGTGAGAGTTGGACATAGGACCTGATGGTGAGGATGGAGAGGGTAGCTGGAAACAGGAAATGCCAGACGTGTGCCAATTGGTCCAGAAAATGCGGTTGGTTTTGACGTGTAAGTCCATGGCATCAATGCGCACGTTAGCGTCGCCCTGGAATGTCTGCTCATAAACCCATTTGCGCATATCAAGATTTAGACTGCGGATCTCATTATCATCCGCAATGTAGAGGACCTGTTTACTAATGTTCTGATCTGCAGGTGGACAAAAAAAAAGATTTTGATAAGTGATTCCGTCGGACAACTCTTAAGTGAGGCTTTTAAAGAATAAAATCAGCACATACTGTCAGCCTTGCATGTGTTGTTAATCCTGGTGAAGTATTTGTGGCAGCTGCACTTGTAGGAGCCCTTGGTGTTGTTACATATGTGAGAGCATATGCCGAACTGCTTGCACTCATTCTTATCTAAAAACCCAACAAAACAATTTAGCAAATGTTGACCTGCATGTTGCAGTTGGTGATAACCTTCAATGACATAAATGCCATCTTTTTAAGATGGCAGACCATGTACCTTCACAGGTGTTGTGTCCAACGTTCTGGAAACCCTGTTTGCAGGAACAGAACGTGTCTGTGCCGTTGGAAATGCAGTGAGCCTCATCGCCATCTCCACACATAGATTTGTTACTCTTACAGTCGTTCAGCATGGTGTCTACAAACACACAGACGGACACAAAGTAAATTCTATCAGGATTTAAGAAGCCTTTCTAAATATCAAACTATAAATTAAAAGCAGATTTTATCCACAAACATTGACACTGGCATTATGACAAGCTATTTAATACTGATGGTGAAATGTGTTGACTAAAATACTGGAAAACAAATAAGTTTAAGTTTTGTTATTTTTTACTTTCCATTACATTTTAGGATTTCGCTAAATACTTTTCATGACATTGTCTTTATATAAAGGAGTTGTAGTTACAAAATTATTTCGTGATCGGGGGTTCCTGCACGACGTTGAACCATAAGGTGGCAGCACCTTACCTGTCTTGCAGCCAATCTCATCTGACCCGTAATCTTCACAGTCATTAAAGAAGTTGCACCTCAGGTTGGCAGTGATGCATTTGCCATTGCTGCACTTGAACTGGTCTTTATCGCATGTGGATGTGTGGTTTCCTACATAAAAATGAACCATGTCGCAAAGGTCATGAAAACACTCACTGAGTCTGAAACAAAAACACTGAGACTTGTCAGAGCAGAAGACTCACCACAGTTGGTTTCATCTGAATTGTCTCCGCAGTTGTCCACACCATCACAGCGCTTTCCACTCCAGAGACACACGCGATTATTCCAACAACGGAAATTTCTAGTGGGTGGGCACTGGAAGTTTCCTGAATTACAGAAAGGAAAGTGTTTACAGTCTGAGCTTACCATGTATTCATGTTAGCTTTCGATTTATCGCCAACCAAAAAAACCCTGCAAATATATAGCAGATAATTGTCAGGGACGCTGATCATTTTTATTACAATTCAGTTATGTGTGTGAGTTCTTACTGCATTCCTCAGGGTTTTCATCAGAGTTATCTCCACAGTCATCCTCCCCATCACACTTCCAGGACAGTGGCTTACACAGAGTGTTATTACACTGGAACTCATCATGGGGGCAGTGCCGCGCCACTGAGAGAAAGAGGAAAAAAAATGAGATACATGAGATAAATTGTATTTTAAAAAGGACACCTGACACATATACATATATATATATATATATATACACACACACATATATATATATATATATATATATATATATATATATAGAAAGAATCAGACATGCATACTCACCAGAACTGTCACAACTCTCTTCATCACTGCCATCAATGCAGTCAGCATCAGCATCACAGTGCCAGCGAAGTGGGATACAGTGGCCGTTTTTACACTGGAATTGATCCTCCTCACACTTCAGCTCACAGCCATGCTAAAAGACACAACAATATATTATCTAATATAATTATTACCATTATTTCATATATTATATTATATTAAAATAAAGTGCTGAGTGTCATAAATGGACCTACTGGATGCAGTAACAACAAAAATCAATCAGTTAAAGAAACCTAAACTATATTTATATTTCTTAGCACATTCTTTTTTATCGGTTTTTAAAATCATGAGAAACAAAATTAATTAAAGTGTCTTCAAACTAATGGCTAAGTTTAAAATAATAGGTGGATCCTGTTGCAAAAAAATAAAAAAATTAAAATCCTTTGAAAGGCCCGCTTGGGCTGATAAGCATTGGTGTTTTTTTTAAATAAGTAGCCCTGTTTTAGAATAGGCTTTTTACTTTGCTTTTTTTGTGAGTGCCTGGACGTCGTTTTCTCTGTTTTGCTACAGGATCCATCTATTATTTTTGACATTTTGCTCCCTTTCTAGAGCACCCATAGTTTTGCCTGTGAGTACCTAATGCGCCCCATGTCAAGATTTTTTCCATATATTTCAAGAAGAGTCACTTGGTTTACCAGTGACTTTATTTTGGTTGAATCAAGGAACATTGCATTTAAGCTTTAATTAAATGGTCCCTTGGTTATTGCAGTTATTAGACTGGCTATACCCATTTTATATGAGGTGGTGAAGAGGGCCAGTGAACCACAGTACCTCATCAGATCCATCTGAACAGTCATTATCTCCATCACACTTCCACCTCCCAGCAATACAACGGCCATTAGTGCAGGCAAACTCACTTTCAGAGCACTGACGTGGCACTGGTAGGTAAAGAGAAATAAATGTTAATACTGAAGAAAAACCACAGAGCACAATAACTACAACAACAAGGAAACCAGGAGGAAGGAAAGGGGCACGTTTCAAGACAAGGTCAAGAGGTCAGCTTAGAGAGTGAGAAAATATACAAACACGTTCAGGGATCCCACATAATGATGATGATCAATTTCCATGATATTACGAATTTTCCATTCATTTGTGATTACAAAAAAACAAAAACAACTATTTGTATGTATGTATGTATGTATGTATGTATGTATGTATGTATGTATATATATAATTATTTTACAGAGATTGCACTCTAAAAAGAGCAATTTCCATTTATATAAATTATATATAAATAAAATTTTGTTGGTTTGAAGCCTAAAATGAAGAACACAGTTTTTGTTTTATCCAGCTGTATTTACTCAGTGCAACTTGTAACATATATGTTATCTCTAATAACTTTGCACAATTAGACTTTATTTTTCAATATTTGCACACTCTTCTCTGCAGAACTGCTCGAGTTCAGTTTAATTAGATGGTGACTGTTTGTGGAAGCCATTCCACAGATCGTCAATGGGGTTCCTCTTTTTCTCCTTCAACCACTGTGTACACAGTTTTGCTGTGTGCTTTGGATTATTGTCACGTAGGAAAGTAAACCTTCTTAAAGTTGACAACTTTCTGGTAGGGCAGGAATTTGATGGTATCCTTTTTTCCTTCAATCCTGACAAGTGCTGCAGTCCCTGCTGTAGAGAAACACCCTCACAACAGGATATCACCACCTCCATGCTCCATCTTATATCTTTCACTTGGATGTTATAAGCTGCACTGAATAAATACAGCTGAATCAAACCAAAAATGGTGTGTGTGTGTTCATTTCAGGCTGAGATTAGTTCCGAATCATTGTAAACATTTTTTAATTTTTAAGACAACAAAACCACAGTAAAGACAATACAAACCCAAATCCAACTTTATTCAAGTTTCAAGATCTGAGCTTATAAACAGTAAATGTTCACTGCTAGAAGTTACACTGGAGGAGGAAAATTAACTCATTGGGAGATGAGAATAGAGGAGAAGGGAAGGGAGCCAGGAATAAGTGGTTTGGAGGGAGCAGACACCTACCTCTGAGTCAAGCCAATGGATCAGTGTGAAATGAAGAACAGAGACACATGAAGTGAGATGCAACGTGAGTGAGCCATGACATAGGACAAAATACCCACAATGCCTCCCACAGACATATGTGATGGTCACAAGTAATGATAAACCACAAGACTCAGTCCTATAACTGGCTGTGAGCATTCATGCAATCCAAGGTGTGCAAAGGGGAAGTCGATAAAGATACATACCGCACTTCTCCTCATCGGAGTTATCGCCACAGTCATTGTCATAGTCACACTGCCAGCGGCCCGGCACGCAGCGATTGTTCTTACAGCGGAACTGGTACGGCTCACATGTTCTCTCATCTACCTCAAGATAAATAAAAAAATCAATCACTTATATCGAAATAAAAACATTCATAAGAAATAAAAAAATAACTTGCATAACTTGCACATTTAAATACAGAAAAGTAAGGCTGTCGTACCGCATTCCTCTTTGGGCTCATCTGAGCCGTCTCCACAATCGTCCTCTCCATCACATGTCCAACGGGACGGGATACAGCGGCCTGAGTCCTTACAGCGGAACTCGTCCACACCGCATTTCATCTGAGCTGTAGAAAACACAAACCGCTTTAATTAGGTCTGTCAGTCAATCATTCATTTCATTTATTTGATTATTTTATGAAATATTATCATCCATGGCTATTTTTATAGCAATAACGATAAAATCTGTTAAAAACAGGTTAATAAACTTAACAGACATATTATAAGAAGATTAGGGCTGTCACTTTTGAGAAAAATCAAATTCGAACGGATATCGAATATCATGCAATATATTCGAATATCTACGTGCCCGCCCCCCGCACATAAAAACAAACAAAAAAACACCATAGCCTAATGGAGATTCAATCACAAATGTATTAACAGTGAGTCATAAACAGGACTATCTGGATTATTCTTTTTTTACTTAATGTTTGAAACAGCAGGTTATCAACTTAGAATATCAATCTATATGAAGTGCCACTATGCATATCTGACAACATTAGGCTAAATGAAAAAAGAAAAAAAAAAACGATACAGAACAGGCACAAACAATAACGTGACAACTTAAACATCAGCAGGAGTAAGGCATATAGCCTAGCCTAATTAATTTCTTAATATTGTTTGCAAGAAACACCAGTCTATCAACTTGATCTGGATTAAGTGCGGCTCTCTTTTTATTTACAATGTTCCCCGCGGTGGAGAACACACGTTCGGAACGCACAGACGTGCCTGCCTGGCTACTAGCTTTTATTCGCGTGATTTGGTCATGGGCCTACGCTACAATAAGTCTAGAGTGCCCTCTACTAGATAAGATGGCAAATAATAAATAAAAAACAAATGGTCTAATCATAGACTGTAAAAAATGCGCTACACATGGCATTTTAACACCCGGATATTTTATTTAGTTCGATTATGGATATTTCACGTCATGTTCGAATGCATATTCGAATATCGAATAAAAAGTGACAGCCCTAAAGCAGATGCATATAAGTGAAAGACAAAAAGGATAAATAATTAAGATACAAAAAGAAAGTGAACTTGAGACAAACACTACATTAAATATATCATTTTGAGAAAATTCTGAATACAATCCTATGATAGCATTTTCGGCAGTTTGTCTGCTGATTAAAAAAAAAAAGTACATTTGTAATATCAAGTTGCCATCAAATGAATAAAGTGGCTTTAGAAGTCATGTGTTGTTGGTTTTTTATTTTCTTACTGCAGTTGGCCGGTTCGTCAGATTCATCCACACAGTCATAGTCTCGATCACACACCCAGACTCGAGGTATGCAGCGTTTGGTGATGGCACACTGGAACTGGTTAGGAGCACAGGTCACCTCAGCTACAAGACATCACAATGACATCCAGCCAATCAGCTCATCAGAAAACAGCCTCATGCATGGACATCAAAACATTCCATTTTTCAATGAATAGGAGGACTTACGACAGTCCTTCTCATCTTCTCCCTGGCCACAGTTGTTCTGACCATTACAACGCAAGATTCCAGGAATACAGCGACTAGGATGTGAGCACTTAAACTGACTGGGCAGGCAAACATGGATGTCTGAACAAGGACAAAAATGAGTGATAACTAAGCCAATGTCCTAAAGATGATTATTTCAGTACTACACAATTGATTGGACATCATACCACAGTTGGCTTCATCGGAGTTGTCCTGGCAGTCATTATCTCCATCACAGATGTAAGCCGGGTTGGTGCAGAGACCTGTGCCGCACTGGAACTGGCCTGGCCTGCATTTAAACTCAGCTAAAGACCAAGAACAGAGAGCATGAGAATTTTATTTATGTTTGAGGATGTCCATGGTGTCACTCACAGTTAAAGCCCTTATACTTACGGCAATCGGCAGGTTCATCTGAGCGATCTCCACAGTCATCCTCAGTATCACACTTCCACCAGAAGGGAATGCACTTATCATTCTTGCAGACAAACTACAGTCAGAGAGAACCAAAAGAGAAGCAGAGGAGCACAGACAATCAGCCGAGTGTCATTTCTGACAAAAACATGTCCAGGTCATATTTCAAGAAAAAAACAAAAAAACCATGATGACAATTAAGTTTTTTTTGCATGGTGACATTTTCATTTCAATTCAACTGAACTTCTCATTACCAAAATGCCAAAACAATTAAATAAAATAAACTTTTTTTAAAAGATTTATATTATAATATTATAAATATATATGAATACAAATAAATAATATTAGTAATATTAGTACTTTAAATGTAACCTATTTCCATTTTTTCCATTTAATGTTTATTTTTCACTTTTCTATTATATATATACTTATATATACTTTACTATATATGTTTTTGTTAATGCTAACAACACGGCTATAAATAAAAAAGTTGTTATTTTTAAATTATTTAATAGAACTGCTAATGTTGCTTAATCTATTTAGTTAAGACGAAGGAGTTTAGAAATACTACAACATTCTTTTTTATTTAACCATCATAAATTAATGACAGTGCAATAAACACTGACATTATGTTGAAAAGACTTAGGATAAATCCCATAATATTTTTGTAGTTAATGTGTTAGCACTTTCAGTACCTTTTTAATGAGACTCTAATAAGAACCGTCATTGAGAATAATGAATATTGAAAGTAAAATGTGCAGAGGCATTCTGAATTTTGGACACACACACACACACACCTGGCTGGCAGTACAGTTAGACAGGCACTGTTTTCCATCAGCAGCCAGATAGAAGTTGGTGGGACAGGCGCACTTGTAGCCTCCTCCAGGTGAGAGCAAACACAGGTTACTGCAGCCACCATTCTCCTCCTGACACGGGTGACCTGACACTGCAGTCACAAGAGCATCAGAGGGGAGAAAGCTCAGATACCACATCAAACACCGCAGGAATATTTCCATGAACAGCAGTGTGTATCTTCTCACCCTCAGGCTGTCTGGAAGGATGATAGATGTGTATGTCCATGGGTCTGTGCAGGGTGCTAATCAACATGGTCTTGTTGGTGCCCAGGGTTTTGTGAGCTCTGTTAATGGACTTGGTCTCCCAGTCGGTCCAGTAGATGTACTCCTCAAACAGAGTCATGGCAAAGATGTGAGGGATGTCATGAGTCAGCACTATGGGGAAAAGAGCACAAGACTCACATTTACTAAAGCAACAAACATAAAATTTAAATAAGGGTGAAACTTGATTTTATCCATCAGATTTGAATGGATTATAAAAAGTTATAGTATCATTGGTTAATATCATTTTCCCATCAGCATGGCCTTGATTGCATAGCAGGAAAGAACTATACAAATCAAACATATTGACCAATATTTTAATAACTGATTTTGATTTTAATTACTGATTGTACAAGAAAAGTATTCATTTTAGTACTTAAGTACTTCAAATTAAACATTTTTTTAGTTAATTGCCAACACTACTCTTTTTGTTTAGATACATTTTATATTTGATTGTAAAGTCTAAATATCTTTATAAAGAAATGTATATATATATATATTAGTGCTGTCAATCGATTAAAAACTTTAGATTAATCACACATTTTTTCTGTGATTAATCGCAATTAATCGCAATAAAAAAAGAAATGTTTTTGTACGTTTTTAATATATTTTTTAATGTAATAATTTCACAGTTAATCAAATTAATGTAGAAACAACATAAAGACAGTATATTTTAAATACTTGTTTAAATGGCATCTTTTTATGAATGAAGGCCAGTATTACTGATATTAATACGGCTACTGATTTTTTTTTTTTTTTTACATTTATTATTAGGCTTCAAAAATATAACAGTTTTTAATTTAAGTAAACTTAAAACAATGCTAACATAAACCCATAATAAATGTCATGTTTACTCCTGCCCTTCCTGTCTTAACAGTTAGGAAATATACAGAAATTTAATAAAGTTATCAAAGTTATATGCAGTCTGCACTGCATAAACTATAAATTAAATAGTTAATCCTTATTAAAGCTACAAAAGTTATTTAGTCAAGAGCAGCGAGTCATTTTCTCTGTTCCCTTTGTTCTTTAACTTTACTGACAGGAAGCTTTATTGGCTGCTGTCCCTTTAAGAGCAGACAGACACACGGATCTCACCGTTTATATACTGTCTATGGATCTCGCCTCATTCTCTCACAACTCTTTTTGTTCATTTTAGACTTTATATAAATCATTTAAGATTGCTCTTATGAGGATAATCGACAAAACTGGCACTTTGGGATGTTTATTGTTAGTTCAAGCGCAAAAGAGAGCTGAATTCTGGCGCCCTGTCTATGCATTGTGTGTGTGTGTGTGTGTGTACGTGTGTATGTGTCACATAAGGGCATTCACAGACAGCGCATTCTCTTTTGTCTTGCCGCGCTTGAAATGTTTAAAAGCATTTAAATGAATAAGAGCGTGATCATATAATGTAAAGATAGCCAACGGATGGCAGAAAATACGGATGCTGCGTTAATTGCGTTAAATATTTTGACACGTTAAACCAGACAAAAATTAATCGCATGCGTTAACGCGTTAACGTTGACAGCACTAATATATATATATATATATATATATATATATATATATATATATATATATATATATATGAAATAAAATACCATTAAATAACTTTTTCAAAAGAGTGGAGAAAAACAAGATCTTTCAACTTGGCATTTTTGACAATTACAATCGGCCAAAAAACATGTCTACTTGCTTGATGGTGGTAGACGTTAATGTGAATCAAACTACATTATGTTTATAAGATAATATTTCAATCTGGGACAGAGGAGCTAGCATGTTCTTGTGTAAGCTTTCTGAATATAAGGAATTCATATGGAAATAAACCTCCTCCTCACCGCCTGTCTATAGCACATACCAGTCTCAAAAACATCAGATTGACTGTAATATGTAAATGGACGCCTATGATGTCATTCATTGGCGACTTGAAGGCTGGGTCACTTGTTTGTCTAAACTAATTGCCTGAAGAAAAAATGTCCTAATAAGCAGTGTGTGTGTGTGTGTGTGTGTTTGTGTGTGTGTGTTTGCACTCACCAATGTGTCTGTTGGATCCATCCAGGCTGGCAAAAGCAATGTAGTCTTCACGAGCGTCTGCCCAGTAAATGCGGTCATTAATAAAATCTAGCGTCAAGCCGTTAGGCCATGTGATCTTATCTTGAATGATGATGTGGCGATCTGTGCCATCCATGCCGATGCGGCCAATATGTGGCACGTCACCCCAGTCTGACCAATAAAGATACCTGGAAATAATCCAAAGTCAAGCAAGCTCATAATGTGTTAATTAATTATTTAAACAATAACAACATATTTACATAGATCCATTATGAGAAAACACTAGGCTATTTTATATTATTTATATATAAATATTTTATTTACATTTAGAACATTAATTTATTTACAATTAATTATATATTTTCTTTAAATTATTTAACTTAAATGATAGATATTTGTTGTAAAAGAAATTCAATTATTCACTCATCAATTATCTTCTTTTTTTTTTTTTTTTTTTTTTTAGGAAAATGCTGATATGCAATTAATTTCAATTCATTTGGTTAGTTACTGAGGATATCATGTAATTCGATCACAATTTTAATAGACTCACAGCCCTAGAAAATAATCTAGCAATTTATTGGGATAATCCGGCTGGCTCATATAAGACATGATGCAAGATCAGGAACTGTTAGGGTACCGAGTTTAGACTCTCACCCATTCCTCACATCCAGAGCCACGGCTCTGGGCTCTCGCAAGCCGCTGTTGACCAGCACACTTCTGTAAGCTCCATTCAGCTTGGACACCTCAATTGTGTCTCTGCCCTTATCACACCAGTACAAGTTTCCCCCAACCCAGTCCACAGCCAGTCCATCAGGGTTACTCAGAGAGGTTCTGTGCAGCACCTATCCAACAGCCAATCAAACATGCCCACCAGCCAATCAAAACAAGAAGACATAGGTAATGAATTCTGTCAGCGGTGGAATTATATTAAAGAAACTACACAGACCTGCACGTTACTGCCGTTGATGTTCATGCGGCGGATCATGCTGCCTTGTGTAGTCACGTCAGTCCAGTAGATCATCTGCTCCGCGTAATGATAGTCCAGAGCCACTGCGTTATTGAGCCCCTGATAACACACACAAAATAGTAACAGTTAGAAAATTACAATAGCCTACAAATGACAAATTTGGCCTTTTGACATCTTATGACATCTCACCTGCTTAATCAAAGTGTAGTTAGATCCATCCAAGTAGAGTTTTCGCAGATAGTAGCGGTTAGCAAAAATGAGGAAAGGTTCCTCGTCTGAAATGTAAGCAACAGAAATGACTAAACAACTTCAACTAGCAATGCCAGTTTTTTTATTACATTCTGTATTGTATACTTCTTACTCTGAGAAAGAAACACACTCCCATGGGTAATAAACCTAGAACATAGGTGGAGAGGGAGAGGGCTCACCAGATGTGGATTTGCAGCTGGTGGGGTCGTCGGGACGTGGCACAAAGCCATCGACGCAGAGGCAGTGGAAGCTTCCATGAGTGTTGATACAACGCTGAGCGCAGGGGTACGTGGTGATGCACTCGTCCACATCTACACAGGTCTTTCCATCTTGCTTCAGACGGAAACCTGGATGACACCGGCACTGCAGGGGCCGGGCAAGGGGCATGTCATATATTCACTGTTATATGTCCAACTAATTAACTTGCAAAAGTATGACGAGTAAATAAGGAAAAATATATACATACCTTGAAGCCGATCTTGAGATCTTCACAGAGCTGTGAGCAGCCACTCAGCTTACTGTTGAGGCATTCATTGATGAAGCAGTTATGCTCATCAGAGCCATCTCCACAGTCATTCTTACCATCACACAACAATGTCTCGTTCACACACTTGCCATTGGTGCACAGGAAGGCAGTGTCATTACAGCGCCTCTCTATGGATA
Organism: Carassius carassius; assembly: GCF_963082965.1. Taxonomy (NCBI): domain Eukaryota; kingdom Metazoa; phylum Chordata; class Actinopteri; order Cypriniformes; family Cyprinidae; genus Carassius; species Carassius carassius. The sequence goes on from NC_081800.1 coordinate 16,118,184, forward strand.
AAAACAAAACAACAACCTTTAACATTTTTGTTCTGGGTCCAAAGAATATCAGTGACAAATCTGACTGTAATGGACATTATTTATAAATACAGAAGTAGAGAAAAATACCATATTTATGATTTACATGGAACATGAAGGAACTTCAACTTAGTGTAATAGATTTTAAAAAGTCCAATCATAGCTGTAAGAGCCCATCAATAACCAAATATTCATAAAGTCACTCCAACCCAATCGCCGATTCAAATCTAACACTGAAACAGGAAGTTGTTTCTCTATTGAAGCAGTGAAGCTCCTTTAACACACGACATTACACACCTGGCACCTACATATATGTATATATATATATATATATATAGGAATATAAGGCCATAGAATAGAAGATACTGCAGTCAAAAGTTTGACTGGGTTTGCGTCATGCATCCACTAGATGGAGCTGTGCTAAAGGGAATGTCAACATTTTGACAGAGCGCCTTGATCCATATATAAGGAGTTCCGGATTATAAGGCGCACTGTCGTTTTTTGAGAAAATTAAAGGCTTTTAGGTGCGCCTTATAGTGCGGAAAATACGGTATATATATACACACACACACATTTTTTTTATCACTTTAAATTACTAAAAATATATTACCTTTTTTTTTGTTACAACCAGAAAAATAATAATAATGTGGTAACAGCCTTTAGAAGACTTTTTTCACCTTGTCCTTCAAGGTTACTATACTCACCTGAGTCTGTACAAAGTGGGTTTTTGGGAGCTTCATCTGATTGGTCTCTACAGTCAAACTCTCCATCACACTCCCAGTTCTTCTGTTTCAGGCACTGGCCATTAGCACAGCGGAAATCCTTCGGCCCACACGTGGGATATTCTACATTATGAAAGGGAACACAACATCTGACTCATTATATGATTCACTGCGTTGGTCTGGGTGACTAATAATAAAATAAAAAAACACTTTAAAATGCACTAAAATGTACACTTTACCACACTCTGGCGATTCATCAGAGCCATCGCGGCAGTCAATGTCATGATCACACATGAAGTTTTTGGGAATACACTGATAATTCTGACATTGAAACTCAGAGTCATCGCAGGTCTTATTGAACACTTGAGAGAATGAATAAAGAGAGAAATAGAAATAAAGAGAGTGATTAAATAAATATCAAGAAATTAGGCAGAAACAAAAAAATATTACATTTGCAATAGCTCCTTCCAAGGATTTTGTGACTAGAACAATATAGGTAGAGTTTCATAGCACAAAATAATCAATTCCTCTTGCAACTCACCACAACCAGCCTTAATGCCCTCATCTGCTCCATCAGGACAGTCCTTATCTCCGTCACACTTCCAGCGCTGAGAAATACACATGTAAGAGCCAGGACACTGGAAGGCCTCTGGACTGCAAGTCTTTGTCTCTGAAAGAGATACATAAACTCATGGTTATTTATACATTCCATCCTCCAACCTCAATTAGATTGGCATTGAGATTCATTATGTCAATATAAAAGACAGAAATTAAATGTCGGCAAACAAATAGTTGATGGTAGCCACTGAGTTTCCTCAGTATTTTTCCATACAGGTACATATATAACGATAAAAACGATGCTTAATGCAAATAATAAAATGCAACCAACCATATAATCATGCATAGTGCGATCAGCTAAAAAGCCTTTTAAAAGAGGCAAAAAACATTTGTTGATGTCAAATGTGGTGTGTCCAAGCAAACTCAACTGTGGCGCAAATTCTTCTGTTGGTAACTCGCCAAATTAAACAGATGCCAACATGGACAGATTGCATGACATCCTCAAAAAACATGAACAAAGGTACGAGTATGACCCAGAGCGCATTAAAATGGGTTTACTTGCAGTGGAGATAAACACGAGCTCTGTTTGTTGATGTAAGTTGTAGTGTGACTCACTGCATTTGCTGTCCTCATCAGTACCATCTCCACAGTCATCAGCGCCGTCACACACCCAGGATTTGGAGATACAGCGATGGTTCCCACACTCGAACTGATTTGATGCACAGACCTTATCTGAGAAAACAACAGTAAACAAACTCATTGTCAGTGAATCTAAATATGATAAACTTAATTATCAGGTGTATCTGTGGTCAGGGTCAGACATTAACCAGACTTGTCAAAAATGCCCCAGATCCTTAAAATACCTCTGTTTAGAGGTAGTGATATAATAAATTCTATTGTATTCTAATCTGTTGTAGTAGTTAATTTTTACAACTTTTCTATTTCAGGTTTTTAACTACAGTATGTAATTTTTTTTATAATAAACATGGATATTTTGCATGACTATATTAAGGTATATAATAATAAAAAAAATATAAAAAAATCATATATATATATATATATTTAATATTTCTTTATTATTATATATTATGCCATGAAAATTCCAGGGGGCAAATATTTCCTTGTATAAAAAGATCAGATTTTGCATCTTCAGAACAAAAAGTACACCAAAAATTAAGTATTAAGACAAAATTAAAATGGATATGCCATAAAATCAAACAAAAAGCGAGAACAGAAAAATGTAAGTTAAACAGGAGACATTGACTGACCACAGTGAGACTCATCCGCTCCATTCTCACAGTCGTTCTCTTTGTCACAGGTCCAGCTCATGGGAATACAGCGGCCGCTCGGACACGCAAAGAAGTTCACCGGACAATTATGCTTCGTTTTCTCTGTGGGACAGAAAGTGAAAGGTCAATTTCATTATGTAATGTCACACATTTTATTTTCCTGGGAAAACAAGGGGATGTGTTAGTGCATACTGATGTGTGAAGAGTCTGACCTGGACAATTTCTTTCATCTGAGAAGTCTCCGCAGTCATTGGAGCCATCACAGCGCCAGGAGGGGGCGTAACAGAGAGTAGTGAACTCACACCTCGCGAAGGTCACACCTTTCACTCCAAGCAGATAATAGCTGGAGCAGTCAGTGGGGCCTGAAAGAGAATGTACCTAAAGATGGTATCTGCTCGAGAGAATATGTGATCATGTGTCCCCAAAGTTACACTTGCATAGATTCTGCTTTAGAATGAAACTCAAAAGGAACCTGCCTTTTAAATGCTAACTTGTGTAGGCATGGCTCATTTTGGCTACTCGAGAGATGGCTCAGTAGAGTGCTTTTTTTGTTTTTAATTGTTGGTTTATGTACATATGCAAACATAGTCCCACTGGTTCTCACCAATTTTTCAGCATTTCAACCCCAAAACACCAACATATATAAATAATATCACACTATGTAGTAAAAATATATTAGCATAGCAGAAAAAAATATATATTTAAAATAAATATATAATAAGAACATTTTATATAATATATATATATATATATATATATATATAGAATAGAATAGAATAATAAAATGCTACTAGTAGTAGTTTCTCTTTTTATTATTATCATTGTTATTACATTCTAAAAATGCCAGAATAATGCCAGTTCCAGCGAGCAAATATTTTCACTAAATAAAAAAAGTTTGTTTCCGACACTGGCTATGATGAAAGCGCAGAGAGCAATTTTTTTTTTTCTGGTCTTTTTTTTAAATTGAATATAAAAACCCCAGATCATCACTGTGATCCTTAAATAAAAGAGAGCTCATGACAAGCTAGATCTGAGAGACAGCTTTGAATATAATGGGGTTTGAACCTACAAACTTTTGGTTTGGTTCCCAGACCATATATTTTTAGATTTTAAGATTTTAGAGTGCTTACTGCAGTTGATCTCATCACTGGCGTCCTCACAGTCCACCACCTGATTACAGCGACTAGAGTTACTGATGCAGGAACCGTCTTTGCACTGGAACTCAGCAGCGCTGCACAGAGTCACTGAAGTAAACAGAAAAGGTGACAGTGAAGAATTATTACGGCTTCTTCTTTTTTTTTTTTTCAACCGTGCAGAAAAATAAATAAATTCAGGTTTGTATTTCTTCTTTCTCTTAATATCTCCATTCCTTACAGACAATCACACCCTACTTACTGTTGCACGGCAGCTCATCTGAACCGTCTCCACAGTCATCAGTGCCGTCACACCAGGAGCTGTGTTTGATACAGCGTCCGTTAATGCAGCGCCGGTAACCCTTCTTACACATACGGTTCGCTGCAAACAAAAAAGAGAGAGGGAGTTCAAATGTACACTTCAAACTTCAAGCAGATACTAACAGGGTACATAATGAAATGCTTCTGAATACTACAAAGCAATGACTAGAGATGCAGTGTCATGCTTACCGCAGTAGGAATGCTTCTCATCAGACTTGTCCTTGCAGTGGCCAAGACTGTCACAAGTCAGACTGTAATCGATACAGTCGCCGTTTCCACATTCAAACTCATCCACGCTGTTACAGGTTGTGTTCTCCGCTGGGAGACAGAGAGATATGCTTTTATATTAAGCTGCACTTTTTAGAGGAAACATATTCAGAACAGGCTTTTAGATGTCAGCTCTCTCACCGACACAGGTGTTGTCTCCCAGGAGTTTGCGTTCTCCACGGCAGCTGCAGTTGACTCGTCCTTCTGATGTGAGCAGACACAGGTCCTGACAGCCTCCGTTATTTGTGAGACATGGAAAAAACTCACCTGCAGACACACACATTCTTAAAAATGACTTAAAGATATTTTTAAGCAAATGATACTATTCTTTATTATGGATCGTTATATCAGGGCATTTATATGAAGATTGTCCTTATTATGGTCAACTGTAATTTTATAATATTTTACTGACTTGGATGCAATAATGTGTGCTATGAGGCTGAATAAACAAATTAATACCTAAATAAAAAATAAATAATTATTCACTCTTTTAAGCCATTTCGGGGCCGGGTTATTTTAGTATACTATTATAGTTTTGTTAATATTTTAAATCACATAAAATGTTTGTATTTTCTGTGGTCATTTCAATTTCATTTAAAGGTTTGGTATTTTTGTCTTTTTTTTTTTTAGTTGTAGTTATTTTAGTACATCAGGATAAATAAATCAAAAAATTTAAATTGTTGTCAATTAGCTGAAATAAAATTGATTTAAGTTTTTATATTTTATTTTATTTTGGTTAACATTTGAGTAATGCAATTCTTCTGGATTTAGATTTAGTTGTCTATAATAACTATAAATAAAGTATATTTCAAAAATAAGACATATACCGTAGATCAAGATATATTTCTGATATTGCCATGCTGAAAAAAGATTTAAAACATAACTAATTTCTAACCCTAACACAAAGATAAGTCAGTCTTCAGTACAAAACTTACAGCTATTGGTGTCTTTGGCCACAGCAATGATGCCCATTGGCTGTTGAGGAATGTCAGCACGTAGGACTTTAATATCTGCGCCGTATTTATTAGCTCTGAGCACTGCTCTGCGCACCCAGTCTGTCCAGAAGATATAGTCACCGTACACAGCCAAACCGAAAGGATGCACTGGCTCGTTCTTCATGACCACCTGATCACAGGTACAATTTACATTCATTCACATTTGCAAACAATTTCAAGGCGTACAATGATAGTAGCGTGTGTCCTCTAAGAATCAAGATCATGAACTTTGTGCTGTTAAGAATCACGATCTACCAGGAAAAAGTCAATAACTCCCACTTTCCAATGAACAAACATAAAGACACAAATAGAGAGGAACTCACAAAGCGTCGGCTGCCATCATACTCGCAGCGCTCAATCTTGTCAAATGTGGCGTCGGAGAAATAGATCTTCTCAGCACGGTGGTCGATGGCCAGTCCGTTCGGGGTGCGGATATTATTGCCAATGATCACCAGGACGTTTGCTCCAGAAAGAGACGCTCGCATGATACTAGGAGCCTGTTCATTCCAGTTAGTCCAGAACATCAAGCTGAAGGAAAGAGCACACAAAATTGATTTATTTTTATTTTTTTTAGTAGGTAACAGGGAAAAGTAATATTATTAAATAAATATATTATCAAAGTATTCAATAATTATACATTATTGCATACATAAAAACAAAATTATTGCAAAAAAAATAAATCATTGCATAAAATTACAAATCAATTCTTATAATTTACTATGTGAACATCACTTCTTTAGTCAAGGCTAAAATTAAGGTTTGTGATAATTGTTTTTAAATACAATTATAAATAATTTCTTTATTAATCTGGCAGTAAAAAGAAAATGTTTTTGGTATTTGGTAGGGTAGTAATTCATACTGCATATTGATTCAAACTCTTGGGACTGTAGGCCCAGCAGAATGATTAAAACAGCATTGCATCATGGCAAATTTATAACGTTCATACTCTTGGCATTCATCCAGAACAAAGGCTCTGGGGTGGTCGTCCCCAGACATAGTGACCACAGTATCTCTGTCGAAAGCTGCAGTGCGACTCTGGTTCACAGTGTGCCGAGTGATGGTGGAGGTGGTGTAGCTGGTCCAGTAAAGTGTGTCCCAACCCCGGTGATAAGCCAAACCTTCAATTGACCCTACATCTGTTCAAAAGAAATGAAGAAATGTAGAATGGTATTACACTAGTAAAGCATATAGAGAATCCTGTTTTGACTGCTCATTTCTGATCCAAGAGCAACTCTATTGCATCTAATTTTCTTAATTATAATTCTGTGCACAGACACACTATATTTACTTTGAATAAACTGTTCCTGTAGCTCTACTGCTTCCAAAAGTATACTATAGTTAAAAATGAAAGGATGGCAACTTCAAACAGAATAAATATCATAGAACTTTTATAGGGTAATTCAATTCAGGGCGAGTCTAAAACATCTCTTTTAAAACCTGTCCCAGTGAAGGGTTTAATCCCATGACATGAGTGTATGTTGGCTTCAGCATGCTGAGAGATAGCTGTTGTTGCTGGTGCATGTGTGTGTTTAGTGGCTTAGTGTCATCCGGTCATTTCATGGATGGGTGCCTGTGCATACAAGACCCCTCCCTCGCTGAATCTCTTTAACCCCGGTGACTAGTTCTTCCACAAAGAGAGGACTGCTGGAAGAGTCTCAGACACAACGATGGGGGAAGAAGCAGTGTGGAGCAATGCGCTTCAGTCAGCGCCATCGAAAGAGTCTTAATAGGCAAAGTCACACTGAATAATAGTCGCCCTACACAAAATGTATGAGCCCGTGAGGAGCTTCGCTGTATCTGTCTGCATCACATCAACGACTGTGATTACTCCACCATAAAAGGGGAACGACTCTCAACCAAGCTGTTTATATTTGCTAAAAAACATTTATGATCCTGTAAAACACATCAGTCTTAAAACTGAAGAACAACAAGATACTGAATAAACAGCCACTGCCCACTTCTAAGTTAACACGTTAACCGTCATCACAGAAATGATGATGTTCTAAGAAAAGGTCAGTAAACCTGACAATCGATGAATTAGATGACGATACCTGAACAACCATTCACTGGACTTTGACCTCGGAGGTCAGGAGGATCATTATGGTGTACCTCTAAGAGAGTAGATGCTGTGAGTCGACTTGCTTTCTTTGCAGCAGAAAGAAAGCAGGAATAGCCAAGCTAAAGGAATTGGAATGAATCTGAAGAGTCATATAATTGTTTATAAGACGAAAGTCGCATTGGGCACTTAGATTCAAGTAGAATCAACTGTTTGTAATATAGCAGCCACTGACAGATGCAGGAAATCACATTTTGCAGGGTAGCCTGGATTCATTCAATCAATACAAGCAAACACCAATCATGGATGGCCGTAAGGTAAGCACCTTCCATAATTTCAAATAAGAGTTGAAGTTTAATAGTTATAACATGTGAGAGGAACTGTTTTCACATTACAAATTATGAAAGACAAATCACGATAATACTGGAATTGGCTGCCTACGAAGGACACAACTGCAAGGTACCACACCACAACTGGAACGCTACCAGGACAAGGTGACCAAGAAATCGATCCTGTTTTTTAGTCCTCACCATCTGCTGGTTGCCATCCTACGTCCTCATGTTTTTGCTAATCGGTACCAATAATAACAATATAAACGCACATCATCTCAACTTCGCCATCATCGCCCGGCTGCTAGCGAGCTCCTCAGTTGTAGCCAATCCTCTGCTCTATGCTTTCACGTCAAACATGTCAAATTACCTGGGAACACTTTGATGATGGATCATTATGTGAAACTGTATATGGTTAAGCAATGTACTTTAGTGGACCTAAAATGTCCATGCTAGATTTTTTATAAAATTGAAACCACTGCTGAATGCATGCATGCTTACTTTTTAACTGATTCATTATATGGCATATCAGAAAGAAACTGTCCACAACAACAGCCACAAACTTTAAATAACAGGGTCAATGCTTTTTCAATGCTTGCAATGCACCACTGGCCTTTGTGGCACTTCATTTGTGTTCTTACTACTTCATGCAATTGTAGGTGCTGACTACATTTTCATCTTCCACTTTTCTACCTTAAAAAAAACAGCATTTTTTTTAATTATATATTTTTTTGTCTTTACCGAGACTTTTGATCAATGAAACAAAGTATCATTATTATTGTTCACTGTTAGTATTGCTGTTAGCTTTATCCAGTTGGTTTGCACAATACAGAGCAATAAAAAGAAGGTCGGTCACTTACTCTCTACTATGGTCTTGCGGTCAGAGCCATCATCGCTGATCTGCTGTATGTTACCAAAGTGAATGTCGCTGTAAAAGATCCGGTTGGCTCCCTTTCCACCGCCACCCCTGTAGTCAAAGGTAAGGGCAATAACGTTCTTCATGTGATCTGGGTCTTCGAAAGGTTTAATGGGAGCATTGAGGTTTGTTTCATCCGAGAGGTGAATGCTCTTTAGTATCGTGCGCTCCGAGTAGAGGAGGTAGCCATCATAATCCCTGCAGCTTTGGCCGTCCTCTGCCAGCATACCATGTGCGCAAGCACAGGTACGATTGCCATTACCACTGTACAGACACAGCTGTTCACAACCACCATTGTTCACTTTACAGATGTTGGTACCTGCAAACGATATTCAGATATTAAAAATCCAATCCAGCTTTTTACATACTGGTGTCTATTGGTAGTCTGAGAGCTGGGTGGAGGGGATCTTATGATTGAAAACCCATGCCATATAGTAATAGTAAGTTCTTTAGAAAAAGATACACACCTTGCTGTCTTGCACGGTTGAAGACTTTAATGTCTTTAAGCTGTACACCAATGCCAGTTCTCAGATACACCATATCTGTGGCATTGTCTTTGTTTCCTCTCTTGATGGAGCCATTGGCATGTGTCCTATTGGAAATAGAAGATAAGAAGCTTATTACCTGTAAAGTCCACTGCAATATAACGTCTTTGAGAAACGGCCAGCTATTAAAGGTAATTATAGTTAATAGTAAAGAGGTAATGAGTTCACACCTGTCACTCCAGTAGATGTAGTCATCAAATACAGAAACAGCAAACATGTCCATGTTGTTACTAGACAGCACCAGCTCACGGTTTTCTCCAGTCTCCAGATTTATGCGTTCAATTTTGTCTGTACGGGCATCGCACCAATATAGCAGGCTCTCCTACACATTATACAACATTAGTGATTCAGCACTTACCATAATCTTGTGGTTTCACTGTCTGCTAGGATATATTTTTCATTTCTTTTTTATTAAAATAACAATTAAATTAACACAACTATCCAAAAGTATGGGGTTGTTAAGATTTTTTTTGTTTTGTTTTTATTTAAAAAAAAAAAAAAAAAAAAAGTTCAAAAATACATAAAAAAAGTAACATTTAAAAAAATATTTAGTTAAATTATAATGTCTTTATTTTCTGAAAATAAATAAAATAATTTCTTACATTTTTTTTTTTTTTTTACTTTTACTGACCCCAATCTTCTGAACAGAGGTGTACAATAACAATCATCATCATCATCATCTTCTAAAAGTTTATTAGCAATCAGATCTGGTACCCGAACCAACAATAATGTTGTTCTGCAAAAGAGGCACAATGTGTTTATGTACAAACCTGGTAATCGATGGAGATGCCATTTGGCCAGCTGATGCTGACATTGACAAGAACTGCTCTCTCAGAACCGTCCAGACGAGATCTTTCAATACGTGGATACTGACCCCACTCCGTCCAGAACAGATACCTGAGCACACAAATACTTGAGTTGAATATCATTTTTTAACAAGAGAAAGCACTAATACACAATTTTCTCATGTTCATAGACACACATTCTCATACAGACGCATTTCCTCACCCTTTCTCCGGATGTACAGCAATGGCACGTGGTTTGTCCAGACCGTGAGAGATGACCACATAACGGAAGGAGCCGTTGAGTCTGGCCACCTCAATCACATCAAAGCCTTGATCAGTCCAATAGATGTTGCCTATTTATAAAAAACAACACACTTTGTTAGATGCACTAATATACAATGTGTTTTTAATTGTTTTTGCACATTTGCAAACCTGCAATCCAGTCCACAGTAATGCCTTCCACACGTCCAATGCCATTGGTCACTATGTCCTCCCTCCAGGTCTGGTCTCTCTTGGCTCGGCTAATAGTGCTAAGGCCCATGTCAACCCAGTAGATGGTGTCATTCTCTACAGGGCAAAAATAAAAAATAAAAGAACAAAACACCACAAGTTAGTTGCATTCAGAGCAATTTTCAGACTAAATCTTTGTACACAAAGATATCTGCAAACTCACCAGCATGAAAGTCAATGCCCACAGCAAGAGAGGTGCCTGACACAGGTACCAGGGCATCAGATTTATCTGATGGGTCCAGAGGAATGCCACGGATGCCCTCATGCACAGAGTAGAGCAAAAACGAGCCCATGCCTTCAAAGAAAAGTGCAATAAACACAGTGTTAAAATGTGGTCATGTGAAAGCAAATGGTGTACAATAGCAAGGTTTACATGAGATCTTGCCTTCACAGGACTGTTGGCCAGTCTTTAGACTATATCCAGCCGTACACATGCAGGCTCTTGTAGTTGGTGAAGTTGGCAAGCAAAGCTGAGAGCAGTCACCATTGTTCTTACTGCAGAGGTTGGTACCTAGAGTAGATATCAAACACATCCAAATGGTATCATCTTTGTTTAATAGTTTGTATTCATTTTAAGGATTAATCTTAATTTATTGAGACCTATTATAATATTTATATATAATCTGTCTTGTTATCTGACAGCCCAGGAATTCCCCTATGATTACGTGTACTTTTTTCACATTTAATTGGTTATTTTTTGAATATTTAGTTAATTAAATAATAATAATAATAATAATAGTTGTTCTAAAAAATAGTTTAATTAATTTTCCTTTAAAAAAACTTAAGTAAAAAAAGTAAAAAGAATAATTCCTAATTTTTACCTCTAAGTGCATTCACAGGGTCAAAGTTTTATAAGCTATTTAGGGTTAAATAATCAATAAATTACATTATGTAATTTAATTTCAAGTATTAATTAAAATGTATTAAGCTCTGTGTTATCAATATTTATTCTTTCATGCCATCTGACAATCCAGAAATCCCTTTTTGGATTATGTGATCTATTTTAAGATTTAATAGGATATTTAGCTAATTAATTAACACGAACAAAACAACCAAACCAATAATAATAATAGTTATTATTAATTAAATTAAATTAAAATTAAATTAAAATTAAATTTATGCATTTAGCAGACGCTTTTATCCAAAGCGACTTACAGTGCATTCAGGCTATACATTTTTACCTATCATGTGTTCCCGGGGAATCGAACCCCCAACCTTGCGCTTGATAGTCAATGCTCTACCAATTGAGCTACAGCTATTTTTATTTTTTTTAAAGAGTAACTTTTTTTTTTCTTTTGTTTTTATTTGGTTCGTTTTAGGTCAGACTGAAAGTAACAATAACAAAATATAGTAATATAGTATAAATAATATACTGTAGATACATATACACATATCTACATAACATAAAACCATACATTAATTCAGATTAAAAAAAAAAAGAAAACATCAGCCAAGCATAGTTATACACACAAATAAATAAATAAAATAGGAAGAAGGAAAAAAAAGAAAAAAGTAAAATAAATTATATTTATATTAAAAAAAAGAAGCATTTTAGGGTTACACAATCAATATAAATATGAAAACACACCTAGTTGATGCACAGTCTCATTGTAGATCTTCATATGCATCATGGGTGACGTGTTATTTCGGAGAACCTTCCAGTTGCCTCCATTGCTCTTGTCACATGTACCAATCTGATCTGTGCCCTGATCGGCCCACCACAACTTGTCTCCTACAAATAAAACATAAAATGTCAGTTACTTATTTCAAATGGGATTATCAATGCATAGAACTCTATGAACATTGTTCACATCATCACAGTTAAGAGCTGTTGACTCACACTGTTCATATTTAACAGAAACACTTCACAAAAACTTCAGTTCAGTGAGTTGCATTACAAAGTTTTAGTTTTTGTTGCATTGGAAGCAGGTTGATTTTGCTCTCTCACCCATGATGGCGAGGGCTGTAGCTTTGGTGAGCTTTCCTTTCACACCCTCAATGATCTCCAGTCCAGAACCATCCAGCTTACAGTGATTAATGGTGCTGTTCCCTGAACTGATCCAGTACAACTGCTCTGTGTAATAGTCTATGGACAGGCCTGCCATGGAAAGAAGTCAACGTATAAAACAAATCTCCAAAAGGCCTTCTTGTAGCTTTAGACAAACAAAAGTTACACAAGACAAGTCACTTACCCACTGGGCCTTTCTGATTGGTGAACAGTAATGTGTGGTTGGTGCCGTCCATGTTGGCCATAGTGATGTTGTCCCCATCAAGCCAGTAGAGCTTTCTGTAGGCAGTTTGCAAATAAAATTTGACAAATTAGATATCAACCAAATAGATCTCTGCAAAAGTGTTGCTTTAGTATTATTTATAAACTATTATGCAGCCCGCCACAGTTTCAAAATGAACCGAAAATGTTTGTACACCTCATAAAAATGAAGAACTGTAAAGCTGTGTTTGGCTCCATTGATTTGGCAAATCATCCATCAGTAAGACCCCTGCCCCCATTCTGCTTCAGCACCCATGCTTTAAATACAAATACACAGGCGCGAACTGGAACCATGGACTTGGCTGTATCAAGTCGTTTTGTTACGTTTGGGAATTTTGAGGACACATCATTTGACGTAAGTAACTTTAACTAATGTTACAATATCGACTGTAGTACATGATTTTATCAATAACAGTGTATGAAAGCAAACAGATAACGTTAGTTAGTCAGGTGTTTTCATTCATTTTGGTAATTGTAGGTATCCTTATTTCCAGGTCAAATCAGAACTTTGTAATAAACTGTATGGAGAGCATCTGGCAGCCTGCCTGAGAGAAGAAGTCCAGTACAAAAGAGCATTGGAACTATTTTTCTCAAAGCACAGGAAAATTAGATGTTCAGATTCAGGGTGTCAAGTTTGCCAGTGGGCCAATCAATAATAATACTGTATATAAAAAATACATATAAAAAAAATTGCAAAAATATTTTACAAATAAATCAATTCAACAAAGTTAACCAGTTTTGCTTTTTCTTTTTTGGCTCAAATGTATGGCCTTCAGGTTTTGACCATTTACTCATACCGTGTGTTGTGTGTGTGACTTTTGTGCTCTACTTTCACCATTCATATCTATGCAAACAAGAATTTAATTACTACTAGAGCACAAAATTGTTTACATAACTACTAAATTCTTTCATAGATCTAGTCACTTAAAATAAAGCATTACAGGAAAGCCAGGAAAGTTTCTTCATATCTCAGTCAATTGAATGCCTGGAAAACATGCCATTGAGAGTAGAAATAAACACTTATTTATCAAAAACATTGTAGAGTGAGAAAAACATACTGAACAAATTAAAAATCAGCTGAATGACTTGTATTGTCTGCATACACAATCTTGTTATTTTTTTTACTAGAAACTGGCATGTCTAGAAACTAGCACACTGGCACTACAACAAAGACATCTGGTTCACACTGGCCATATTGTCCAATCTATAGCTCACACTAATGAGTAACATCTAGATTTCTCATCTACACCCTTTACAATCTTTGCCAGAAACATACTGGCACGGCATCTGCTCTCTCCAAATGTGGCCTATCAAACAAGCTGAGAGCGAAAGAGGCTAAAGAGACTAAAATGACAGAATGGCACTAATGCCAAGCCTGAACTAGCAACAGTTCATGTGTGAGTACTTGTACTAACCCCAGGATAGGATGCAGCACCAAACTGTGAGGCTTGTCCAGTCCATGGATTACAGCATTCTTGAAAGACCCGTCTAGCCGTGCAACATTGATCTGCTTCTTATTCGTATCATAGCTGGTCCAGAAGAGGTTTCTGGAGACCCAGTCTACAGCTAGACCCTGAGCATTAGGGAGGTCTAGCAAAGAAAAAAAAAACATTTTTATCATAATCAGAACTTTAAACTGATCACACAGGCTGAAAAAGAGAGCAACATAGCAAAAAATAAATGTCTATTTGTCTTGCATTCTCTCCCCCAAAAAGTATGTGGACAAACAAAATGTGGCATTTACTTTAATGAAAGATATATTTCACAAGTCTGGTGTCGGCAAGAATATTTTTGAAAGATGATTCTTTCGCTCACCAAGACCCAGTGCATTTATCAGATCAAATAATACAGTAAAAGAGTAACATTGTGAGATGCTACAATTTTAAACATCTGTTTTCTATTTGAATATATTTTAAAATGTAATTTATTTCTGTGACTGCAATGATGAATTTACACCAGCCATTACTCCAGTTCCTATTTTTCAGGAGTCTCTGATAAATAGAAAGTTAAAAATAATGATATTTACTTATATAGAAAAATTGGCTAAAGTTATAAATTTATTTACCATCACTTTTGATAAATTGCTGAATAAAAAATACTTTTAAATGTTTTATATATAAATATAAAGGCATATCTATATCTATCTATCTATCTATATATATATATATATATATATATATATATATATATATATACATACACATATATATATATATATATACATACATATATATATATATATATATACATACATATATATATATATATATATACATATATATATATATATATATATATATATATATATATATATATACACATATATATATATATATACATATATATATATATATATATACATACACACACACACACATATATATATATATTTATTTATTTATTAACCCCAAATCTTTAAATAGTAGTATTATATGTCACAAAAAGTTCAGTAGTTTCTATTTTTAAATTGTGTTTTAAAAGATAAAAGACACTATTTAAAATTAAGCCAAAACGTTTTTTTTTTTTTTTTCTCTGATAATCAAGCACAATGTACCATGACCATAGTTAACTGGAAACTGACTTCATTACTCCACTAAAAATCAGATGGTTAAAAGTAATTGAGAAACAATGGAAAAAGAAAAGATTGAAGCAGCCTGTCAGTTGCTATCTAAAGCAATGAAGTTCAATTTTTAAGTTTTCATTTACGTTTTGGGGCCCGTGTATACTACAGTCCATACGCTTGAAGCTCAAACTCTTATCTCACCAGCTGATAACACAGTCTCCACACCGGTCCCATTGATGAAGGCTCTTTTGATTGTCTGAGTGCGAACATCAGACCAGTAGATACGGTGCTCCAGAGCATCATAATCCACCACTGTAACATTGTCAATGTCAGGCACAGTGAAAGAGATGATGTAGTTGTAATAGGGATTATCAATGTCCACCCCTCTGATTTCAATCTGACGAGCGTACAGCAGGAACTGACGGTACTCTGGACAAGAAAAACAGACTAGATATATAACCATGTAAATGCATGTAAAATAAAGTAAATGCATGAAATGTGCATGCATGTAAAATAAAGCATATATATACATATATAATAATTTTTTTATATATATATATATAAATACAATATACAATAAAGAACAAACAGTAGTAGAAAAGTCTACAGTCTCCATATCTGAATACTAAACACTGATCGTGCATCAGGGCAGCAGGGTGCACTGTTGTTTTCTTGGCGGTTAAATGAGATTTACAGCCCACACAAGACTACTAACATTCAGCCCGACCTAAAAAATCTAACACTGAGGATCTACCGCCAACGCAAAAGGAATCTAAAACAAAAAGCCTCGTGCTGTGCTGTAATTCATATACTATCTATACTGAATTGTGTTAGATAAGCATTGCTGCATTTAAATAATAGTAAACCATTACAAAAATATTTTTGGGATTTTTTGTGGATTTTCTTATTGTTGACCACATGTATGCATTAGAAGCTAATTCTCACTAACGCTCTTCAAATGAAGAAAAATGCTTGAAAGATTTTATTGCATAAGACTGAATCTGCCACAATAGTTTTTAAACGTATAAACCTAAAACGAAACTAATAATGAAATGATAATGGATTCAGCTAGTAGCTAAAACAAAGAGAATGCAGCAAGGAGGTCTGTGGCTTTGCGATTTTGCTTACTACTCACTTAAACTGCAACTCCAGATTTAGGCTATGTAGCAAATAATTTACTATTTTTGCAGTACGCATGTATGTGGAATACCTGGGTGATTTAATACAATCCACAAAACATGCAGAAAGAGAGATTACTTCATGGAATACTGTATATAACAAAGCAATGCGCTTGACCTCCCATTTCCACGATGGTGGAATAAAATGAAAATAATATCAGCAGCAATTTGTAATCAAATAGCCATTGTTAATACATTTGATAAATACACTGAGGTCATGTGACAGTATA